>NC_133128.1:141764386-141930971 GCF_048418815.1 Hemitrygon akajei | reverse complement strand
CTAATTGGCTTCATGTGAATATTTGCAGCTCGCTATCGGAAGCACGGTACAAAAGTAGAATGGTCCCAGAGTTGAACTGTTGTTATAATCCTGTTCTCAAACCTGATGGAGATTATTATCATCCTGGGATTCACGTCCATCTCTGGCACGCCGGTCTTCCCAAACCCAATATTTATTTATAACAAACCTCTAAAGGATTGCGGTTCGTGGTAGTCTCTCACGATAATCGAAAACAATATTGAACTCCATTTATTAATTAACATATAAATAATCTAAAATAAGATTTCGCCCGCTCTAACCTTCACACAACCTCATCGTTTTTAACTGTTTATTTTTTTGTATGAATGACGTTTGTAAACATAAACCCCGATCAGTCAGCGCGGCATTTTTTTTTGCGTTTGAATTATTCCCTTCGGGAAAATATATTTTCTTAGCAATAGACAGTCCAGACTAAAATTTGTAAAGTGCAAGGACGCTGTAATGAGAAAATGACGAGGGTCTGGTTAGTGTTATTGCCTTCTAAAGGCATGAGTTAGCTATCCAAAGTAAGAGATCTGGGAACTGAGTTTACTTCATATGAGACTGAGTGTATGTTTCCATGAGTGTTTCATAAACAGCACGGGTGTGCTTTAGTCTGCCACCCCCACTGCCGCCTTCCCCTTTTATACAGATCTTCAGAGCCCAGATTGCAAGAGTAACATTTTTTAAAAAGGTTCACGTACCGGTTCGGCGCTAGTGGGTGGCCGACATTGACCAGGCTCCCTCCATCCTCCACACCGAGAACGCGTAACTCAGTCTCTCGTGGGCCACATAGCTACAGCTGGACATTTTTTGGTCCATTTCGTCGCTTTGCAAGACCTGGTAGAGGAAGTCGATGTACCTGGCGGCCAGTTTGAGGGTCTGGATTTTGCTGAGCTTGTCGGATGGCAGGGTGGGGATGATTTTTCTGAGCGACGAGAACGCCTCGTTGAGAGACTGAGTCCTCTGACGCTCCCTCACGTTGGCCAGGATCCGCTGATTCTGCAGCTCCTCGTAAGACTGCGAGCTCGGGCTGGACTTTTTGTTTCTTTTACCAGGGTTCGGGCTCCCGTCTTCGCTGGATTTTTTGCTGTACCTCCTCTTGATGTCGTACCTCTTCTGCTGTCTGTCCGCCTCCTCCTCGCTGCTCGCTAGACTGTCGGCCGGAGAAACGGGGGCACTGCTCGGACTTTCTTGCATGATGTCTGACGGCATGCCACACCGCCCTGGGAGAGGGGGTTGCGGGGAGGAAAGTAGAAGCTGAATCAAATGAGCAAAAGAGACTACCCCCCCCCCCCGTGCAGAATTCAACCCTGGAAAGAATCGCCTAAAAATGGAGACCGAGTTTGGTAGTCAGAAACTTCACCAAGTATTTCCCAACTTTTTTGGCTGATTATTGGGAATAAGAGTGGCTGGAAAGTTGTTAAGAGTGCGGAGGTGGCAGGAGTATCCGATTGGCTGCGACAGGAGTGTAGGCGGGGCCAACCCTCTCAGGAGGCAGACGGTTACAGATAATCAGTTAGCCGGGGGAAAAAAACTTCAGCCAGCCACGAAGAACGTCACTATACTGTATTACACTACTGCAACTTAAAGAGAGACAGTCACCATGTTCCCAAGTTTACTCTCATTCTCCTTCGGTGCCAAAGGCACCGGAATATTAATAGGTCAACTTCACCAAGTCGGGGAGCAGCGTGTATGCCCAGGGAATTAGTTATCGGAAGGCGAAAAATGCAAATTCCATTAAAATGGCAATTCAGTTTACAATAGGGATGGATGTTAAAGTTGAAAGCACCTCTGAACCCCCTCTCTCGGCCCGGCGCCGCTGCAGTCACACCACATAGACTGTAATATTATTGCTAAACTTATTCCCGAGGGCAAAATATTCGAACGTGCTTGAGATATTCTCAGAACCGTTCAGGAGTCGAACTTACTTCCCTTAGGAATACACAACTCTTCCTCTCTCTGTATTTCCCTTTCTTTCTCTTTCGCTCCCTATACACCATCCCCACCCCCACCCCCAGCTCCCAACTCTTAAGCGAAGTAACACTTTCGCACACAGACAACTCTCTCTGTCGGTTCATTTTCAACAACATTTATGAGATAAGACATACCCTCCACCCTGCCCCCAGTTATTGACCGTGTACGGTCGAGTACACAGGGAAAGTGTACCATGATCGAATAAAGAAGCGTAGTTAAGGTTTAATAGGATGAAACGCTCCTTCACGGGCAGGCAGGTAAAGCGGGCAGTTTGTTGCTAAATTTTACCGTATCATTGATGGTATTAACCACTTGGATTGCAGAAAATGAAAAACGAGTAGGAAAATGTACAAGTGGCGTGTCTGTTGCGACTGGGGGCACACAATCCTTGATTCTGGTACTTGTACGCCATGCCTACATAGCCCTCCGCCAAGCATTATACTGGGGCGGAGTTGTCCTTGGAGCCACTATCCAATTCATAAATGCCAAACAACTTCAGGAACATTTGTGGCAGAATAATATCTGTAGCCACAGTCATTAAATAATTGAACAATTCCCTAGCAGATTAGATGTCCGTGACCCGTCCTGAAGTTACCGACTAGACTCACGAGCATGGAACGGCCATAGAACCTGTGTTCAGCTGATACTACATTGAACAAACAAGCACACTTGCCTGACTTGTGAAAACAACCAGTCCTCACTAATTCCCTTGAATGCCTCACGGAAGTTGATTATATTCGGGGAATGATTATATATCATTCCCACGACCCACAGTTACCTGATGCTAAAACTCAGGACACTGCCGCCGAGTTATGCAAGTTGTTTAAACTGTTCAGAAATTCTGGGTACCGTTTTGTCTCCCCTTCCTTGTGATGTTGTGATGTTCTGTATCGAAAGACAAACCTGCTCCAACAAAAATAAAATCCGGAAATATCTGCAACTACTTGAATTCTATTATACAAACCCTTTGATACAAAAAAGCAGTAAGTTTAGGCTGATAAACCGGCATCTAGTTACAGCGCCAGTCAATAACCGATGAAACAATTTGTTACTTAATCGCTCTCCCCGTAGATATTAGGTGGCCATTGCAAACAATGACATGTAAATTAAAAATAGTAATCAACGCTCATAGCCATTTTAATTTGTACAATTTTACTAGGGAATTAGGCTGTTTGAAAAAAAGTTATTATTTTTTACCTTGTTAACGATTGCTATTCGTCTGTTTGATTCTCATGGTCCTGTGAGGAGTGGGGTTGGATTAGATTGTGAAGCCTCAGATTTTACAGTAAACTGTAAAAATACCGAACGCATGTGAAATCTTGTCATCGCTGCTTCATTTTCAATGGCAAGTGAATGTGTGTGAGTTTGTGTTTGGACAATCGTCCCTTGAGCCCACACGAAGCGACCCATTCACTTTTTGTCTCTCTCTCTCCTCGCTTTTCCCAAGTATTTCTGTCTGAGATTCCGATTCCCAATGGAACGGAAGGATTCTTCCATTATGCGTGCCGTTCCCACAGTAACCCACAATTTCACCTCTTAAAATCGTTACGTATTATTAATAGCAACTGGCACAATAATATCTGCTATATTTGTTGCGGCTTAGTGAATTTAACGATAAACATTTAACTTTACCCTAAGTTAACAAGTAAACAGTCAGTTTATTCACAACGGTGACAACTCAAGAATTTCTTTGTCGGCGTATAGTCTTCAAACAAGTAAAATGTATTCTTGTGCCGCCGGAGTCACGGCCATGGTAGGAATGAAAGTCATCATTTGACACGACGAGAAGATTCGTTTTATCTGACTTTTATAAAAAGGCTCCACATTCTATCGTTAGGGGTTTCAGTGAGCACATAAAGGCACACAGCTCCTAACTCTTAGCTTTAAGTTAGATTTTACAGCCCCCTCCTCTCATCCTCCCTCAAATTCAGAGTTCCAAGCCTTCGGGCTGACTTAAGAAGTAAACCTCGTGACTCCATAGCTCGCGTCAAAGACTTAGAGTTATATAATGCAATTTCATTAGAGTAGAAATTTTTGTTTTGCAACAATGATCAGTCTACTTTGTGTGTGTGTGTGTGTGTGTGTGTGTGTGTGTGTGTGTGTGTGTGTGTGTGTGTGTGTGTGTGTGTGAAGAGAATTAGATGAAAAGATACTCAAGCAGATATTCCACCCCACCCAATATACTGTTAGTATGTAGCTATGCAACACAGAGGGAATCAATATAGGGCGATATGAGTTGTGTTTAAACAGCACGTGATGCTCTCAGGTTTATGGTTCCTCTATATTTCCGTGGCCACTCGATTCTGCGGGCGTTTTCAAATCACGCAATCATTGAACGGCTTATTTGTTCTTCAATGTGTTACTCACTCCCAACCTCGATCGAGGGATCACCAGCACTTTTCGCTCCCTTCCCTGGGGAGGGGGTGGGTGAGATGCGAAACATCTCTCTCTCTCTCCCCCTCTCTTTCCCTCCTCTCTCCCTCTCTTTCTCTCCCTCTCTCCTTCTCCCCCTCTCTCTCTCTAAAATTTAAACAAATAGGGAAAGGTATCACTCTGTTAACATATAAAATGACTTTCGTTGAAAATTCGTGTGGGATGTTTTGAATCTGAGCAGTTCCTAAAGGGAACTGTAACCGAATGTATTAAGGGAATCGAGATTTTGGGGGATATATTATTTTTACGCGTAATCCGGTACTAATTGTGCTCCAAGAAAAAAATAGGATAGATGGTTCGATTCAAAGTTGAATGCAAAGAATCGGCCCTCAAAATCTTTAAATGCCAACAGTCACATTTCATGGTAGCACGGCTCAGCTTCTGCAGGAAAACCTTTAGCGAAGTGAATCTGGCTGGTACACTTTCACGTTACGAATGGTCCCGAGCATCGAGAGACGGCGTGAGAGCGTAAAATGCAATCAGTATAATTAATGCTAAACGCATTTAACCAAAATGAAGAGATGGTCCACATATCAATTCCAATATTATTTTAAAATAAAATAATTTACATTTAAATCGGATTGATCGTTGTCCTAGCTTTAATTCCTAACAGATTGGGATCGGTTCCTGATGGTCAAGCGATAGAATGAGCAGAAAATAGTTTTTTTCCCCAAAGAAGATACTTTTTCGGGGGAGAGGGGGTGGTTAGATACGAGGGGAGTCAGCAATGGTTGTAAACAGTGGCCGCTAAGAAATTCTCATGATAAACTTCGTTATTAAGACTGTTTATTTTCACGGAGATATGATTTCTTTTATTCCGGTTTAGACACAGCTCCAAATCGCCGTTTTCTGTACCAAACAAATTTTCACTTAAAACATTCAATGTTTGCCACATCTATTAACTTATTGCGCCTTTAACCGTTTGTCGTAAATTTCTAGAAAATTGTTATTCTGTGGACTGATAGTTATGCAGAGCTGTTATCTGTAAGAACGGTTGTCAGATAATTTTGTAAACCTTGGTTGAACTATTAGAATTCTTTATAATTAGTTTGAGTTAAATGTGCAAAGTAACGACATTAGCTTGGACAATCCTACCAGAACGTCCTCTGTAATAATACTGACAATGCTGCAATTTTCAAAGTAATCGAGAGGATTTTAAAGATACCATATGTAAAAGCCTGCAATTTTTTTTTTGATTTTGAGGCGTTATGTAAACCCAATTTGTATAATATTCGTTTGACTGGGGCACTTGCTTTGCTTTATTTTACAAATAAAACTCTAATGATTCGTGGGTAGGCCACTTCGAAAGGTTTTTTTCTGATTTCACTTGTCCCCAGTGGTGTGAGACGAAGTCACTTTAAAGTGGGTTGTCGGGTCCTGAGCATCTGATTTGTTTCATTTCGTAACATTGACGCTAGAGGGTGCTAATTTCACGTTTGGACCCTTCCTCTAATATTAATGTGTAATGGTAATAATGCATCCAATGTGTATTATTCCACGGATTAATTTCGCATCTTTATGTTGAAAATTGCTAGACGGCAAAGGAATTGTTTCTGAATGATCCCTAAAAATAATTAGTGGCAGTAACAAATGTAAAGAGGAACCAATAACTGATCACTTTTCATTATTCTTATCGTATAATTTTGACGAGTCCGAGATGACGTATCGATAAAGGCTCAAAAACTGGGCAATGTGTGGACTTGTGGAAACCACCTTGAACCAATAATATGTTGTCAATGAGGTTCTTAGTCTGAAATCTGTCCGACAATTAAAACTAGTAATTCCATGTAATATTACGCTTGGATAGCGCCTCCGTAGCTGATCAGATTTTCTCATTGGGAAACTTTGATCATGCATTTTCATTATCCAGAACACAACGATACTTGATATAATACTGATCAGACGGTTGTGTTTATTGCGAACCAGGAAGAAGCATGCTTAAACTGTTGCAATACGAAAAGGAAGACTAGTTACTATATAAGACGAGGAAGACTTAATCTATTGCATGCCGTAATAATGATTCTTGACTTTTTAAGATATATTTTAAATGACGAAATATGTTGACGTCCCACTTTGTTTTTGAGGTTTTCAGTTAAGAAATACAAGGAGTTGGGACAGATTATACATTAGCTGCCCGATATCCCGGTAGGACAAGCAGGTTAGAACCCTTGATCGCCCTCTTCATTGAAACCTCGATATTCTCAGTACAGGGTGTACCTGTGTTGAGATTTGACATCATCCTGATCTTGGAAAACTTTAAAAGCTGCTTAAAACCGCTGTAAACAGGTTATGTGAATTAATATTGCAAGCTAGCGACATTGATTTTGAGCTGTGAGAGACAAAATAATTCGAATATAAATTGTAACAAAAATAAAAACACACAATGCTGGCAGAACTCAGCAGGCCAGACAGCATCTATGGGAGGAGGTAGTGACGACGTTTCGGGCCGAAACCCTTCATCAGGAGTGTAAATTGTAACTCCTTTAATGGCGGGAATGGCATCGCTGTCAATCAATTAAGTGCTCATTATCCGAAAGTTCTTCCCAAAACGACAACGTCATAAATATCACGGGTAGGACATAATGTAATGCACAGCGTGTTCGGAGCAAGGGCAATGTCAATAACATCGCCGCGTTGACTTAATTTCCTTTGTCACTTTTATTGATGCAGGGTCACGACCTGCAGCATCGGCTATCTCCTTGTGTCTACAGTTACTGTTCGGCCAGCTAAGTTTCTCCAGCATTTTGCTCTTCCTCCAGATTTCAGCATCTGCAATCTCTCGTGTCGTCAACTTATTTATCCTGATTACATTCTTAACAGATGCATAATAATAAACAAACATTTGTAGCCTTGGTCAGATCCATAGATCAGCAACAACACTAAATTAGCAATTCGTTAAGCCGTTACGAGCATAAATACTGTCGGCAGGTGTTCGACCGACCGGAGAGGAATCCATGCTTATCCTTTTTCAAACACAGAATTGTCTCGATATCAGGCGTCAGGATTCAGAGAGATTGTAATACGAAATTTTATCTGATCTCCGCAATCTCAAAGTCGAGCCTCCGTTCAGGAATGCCAAACTCACTGGTTTGACAGAAAGAGATTTGTTTAATGTCATAATAGAAACAAATCCTACAGTGGAGAACTAGTCAGTAACGCATGCGCTCTTAGTTTGTCTCAAGCACATCTTTTTAATCGTGTTACCTCTTTTGCATGTGTTGTTGAGTTCACAGGCGTTCACAAGGCAAACCTATACGGCAACTCATTTACCACTTTCCGACTGAGCTGATTCCTCCTTCACTTGTAAGAACACTGAATGAATACCAGTTGACATGAGGATTGAGAATTCCCGAGGTCGATTTATTCTCCGACTTTTTCGTTTAAATTTTAGTCTGTAAAAGATCTGAAGAAAATTTGTTACAGAGGATTTGGGGATTTTGAATTAAAGATCTTTTTTTTAAATGTATCAAGACATTAAAAGCCATAAATTGAACGAGCAGCCTCTCAAGCAGAACAAAGGATGAGGCGGTGGAGCAGACTCGATGGGCTGAATGGCCTAATTCTGCTCCTATATCTTATGGTTTTATGGTTTGAGTTGGACAAATCAAAACACAAAATGCTGAGAATATTCAGAAGGTCGGGCAGCATCCGTAGAGAGAGAAACCGAATTAACATTAGAGATTGGTGACGATTCATCAGAATGGTTTTCAGGTTTCCAGGGTCAGCACTATTTTACGTTTGAATTACAAGCTGTTATTTGTTCCGGAAACCACTGTTAACCAATACACATTTTCATTGATTCAATATTAACTGTATAAAACAGATTGGAGTCAACATCACCAGCAGAAGATTAGGCATCTAAGGACACCCACAGGCTGATGCAGCTCCCCCAGCATTTTGGGTGTGTTACGATAGATACAGCTCCAGCTTTAGGCTGAAGTCAGTACCGCTGCATCTGATCGCGACTGCCTTCGCTGCTGGGCGAGTGGTTTATTGAGCTGCGGACTCCGAAAATTGCGGCGGACTCCGCAAAGTTCTGTGTTATGAGGATCTGGTTGATTAGCCGAGGAAGCACTGAAAATTTTCAACAATCGGAGGTTAACTGTTGGCAACAGAGCGACGCACTGTGGCAAAGCGTCGAGGTCTTACAGTTCAACATTCCATATTCCGTTGGCGAAGGATGAGTAACCGCCTGGCTCCTCGTTGCGTGCTAGCAGACTACTCAGAAAGCCTTGCATGGGCACTGTCTTCGACGACGCCCCTGTAACTCGATTAGGTCGAATAGCCCTTTGCCGAAGCATGACCGCAATACACGGAGATAAACACGTTGCTGTTCGCCGTCAAATGTTTGCCATGTTCAGCTGGGAGCGGATGGACAACGAGAAACTGATTGTGAACACAAGAAATTCTGCAGAAACCGGAAACTGGAGGAATTCATCTCTGGAGAGGAATAAAGAGTCGACGTTTCCGGCTGAGACACTTCATTAGGACTGCATTGGTTCAATATCCAATAGTTATGGTATGTCGCTAGGAATGAGAAACGCTCCTATAGACAAAATTAAACATCTTTGAGAACGAGATTTCAATTTCTGAGGAAACTTGGAATGAAATTTTTAAATTGGTTAACACTTCATCGTTATGTGTCCGCCATTCCCTTTTACAATTTAAAGTGGTTCACAGGGCTCACATGTCTAAAGATAAGCTATCTCGTTTTTATTTTGATATATCTCCTTTCTGTGATAGATGTAATAATGGAGAAGATTCATTAATTCACATGTTTTGGACATCTCCGAGCCTTGAAAGACTCTGTAAGGAAGTATTCCAAACTTTCTCAGTACGTTTTCAAGGTAAATTTTAAGCCTAACCCTTTGACCGCATTATTTGGTATTGTTGGAGGAAAAGACCTTTATTTTGAAGACTCCTGATTTGCATATTTTGGCTTTTATTTCTCTTATAGCTAGGAGGGCGCTCTTGCTTAAACGGAAGGATGCTGTTCCACCTACTCATGCTCAATGGTTACGGGATGTTATGTCATGCTTAAATTTAGAGAAGATCCGATGTTCAGTTTTTGAATCTAGCCAAGACTTTATACATTGTGGGGACCATTTTTGAGTTATTTTCAAAACCTTTGATTTGTTGTAAAAGTACAGATGGTGGCTAACAATATATTTTATTATATGATAAGGGGCTTGCCCCTTTTTCTTGCTTTTCCTAACAGCTCTGACTTTGGTGGTGGGTTTAGATTTTTTCTGTATAGCAAAATTATTATATTTCAATATTACGATTTAATTTAATTTTTATGAATACAAAGTTTTGTGATTGTAACTGTATTTTAATACAATGTATTTGGTATTATTTTTTTTCTTTTGACTTATATATATCTTCTTGTACTCTGTATTCTTCTATGTGGAAACGAATAAAAATATTGAAAAGAGGACTGTATTGGGAGGGGGAGGTGGCCAAATTAGAAGCGGGGAAGGGGAAGGAGTACAAGCTACATGGTGATAGGTGAAGCCAGATGAGGGAGAAGTTGTTTGGGTGGGGGAGGGGATGAAGTGAGAAGCTGGGAGGTGATTGGTGGAAAGAGTTAAAGAAGGAGCCTGAGAGGAGAGGAGAATGGGCAATAGGAGAAGAGGATGGAGGAGGGGCAGCAGTAGAGGGGTGACAGGCAGGTGAGAAGAAGATAAGGAGTAAGAGGAGAGCCAGAATAGGGAATGGAAATGGAGAGAAGGGGAGCGGGAAAAATTACCGGAAGTAATCGATGTCCATGCTGTCAGGTTGGAGGCTAACCAGCCGGAATACCAAGTGTTGCGCCTCCAACCTAAGATTAGCCTCGTTTTGGCAGCAGAAGAAGCCCTGGGCCGACATGTAGGGTTTGGAATTGGAAGCAGAATTAAAATGATCGGCCACCGGGAGACATTATCTGTTGCGGAAGGAGTGACTTCCTTAATTCATTATCGACTGTCTCAAATGCCCCTGAAAAGGTGACGGCAAATCTCCTTCTCCAACTACTTAATCATGGATAAACGTGAAGATACCTCACCCCTCTCCAACGTTGCTGTTAGGTACGGAATTCCTAGATTTTAATCAGATTAAGATGGTGGAATACCAGTACATTTCAAAGGACCCCCCCCCCCTTTCGCATTGCAGGAGTGCCCTTTCGGAGGTGTGGTCTTTCCGATCAAACGGGAAACCTGGGCCCCCGTCAGCCCTCTCTCTCCAGGCGCTATCTTAAGGCAGTGCAGCGCCTAGATCCTGGTGTCTGGGACAATGGGCGAGCTTTGCTCACTTCACGAGCTCTCCTTAACGCCCTAGGCCTCGCGATTGCCGACGGAGGTCAGGTGGTTTCGGAGAAACTTAGGGCTTCTGCCCGCCAACATACCACTGAAAACCGACTACGGGATGGTGTGCTTGAGGGCAGGCCGACTCCGTGAGGTGTGGTCGTGTCCAAAGGTGTCTAATATACAGAGACGTTTAAGGAGCTTAAACTGTTGTTTTTAAAATCAGTTTTTAATAAATAAAATTCATTCAGCACTAATTTGTTAATAAGCACGATGAAGCGCATGAAGCTGAACGGGAAACTAACTGCATTTCCAGTTCAATGTCAGATATGTTGGGGCTGGTTCCTCTAGGCATATTCCTCGGCCTATTGCTAGACAATCCCAGCAAGATCTGGCCCACGAGATGCCAGTTTACTCAGGATACAATAGCAAAGCTTACGAGGTACTTTGCAAGGAATAGAGGGAGGTGGGTCATGTGCAGGTAGGTAGGATTAGTTAGTGTACTTTGGCTCATGGCCGACGCACACAGGTTAGCTCGTGGGGTCTGCCTCTCAGCTCTGATCAAGACTTCAGTTAACGAAAAGGACAAAACGGGACCAGCGTCTGAGAACACCCCCGAGGTCCTCTACGAATCCTCACGGAGCTTGTGCCAGACCTGCAGGATATTCTAACTTAGTTAACGGCTGAAAACCAGCAGAGAACCGTCGGCGTGCCCCATGTGCGCGTTCTTCATACCACGCTCAGTTAAAAGACTGTGTGATCATTGTCTGACTGCACTTCGAGGGAGCTCGCAATGTGGAACTGACCTCCCATTTATTGTATCACGATGTGGCGCTTGCAAACTAACATTGCCCATGATGGGGCATCCAGGAGAGGATCAACTGGTGCTAAATTTGCAGAGGTGTTGTCAATAGCTGATCCCGTTGTCGTTTTAGTGAATGAAAGTGTTGAATGGTGCCGAGGAACAGCCCACTGTGACGGCGGCGACCACGATGCCAAACTAAACTAAATCTATTTACAAGCACGTCATCCGCACCGCTATAGTCCTTGCGTGTTTAACCACCTCTTAAGCATTGCTGTCGTATTCTGAGGAAATTATCATCGCAAGGACACGATCGCGCTGGCAGGTGCTGTGGAATCTGCCTCTGGGGTTTACGGGAGATGTGTGAGTAGTTACATAATACAAATAGTCTGTACTGCGATGTGTGTGGGAGGCACTAACAACTCCGGGCTCTTCGTCGTCCATTGTTCCAATCTTCACAAGCATTGGAGCATTCAGACCAATATTCCACCATACCTAACCGGGGCTTTGCAAGCAGCACCGGGCGTGGTAAGTGAGACAATCACCGCAGTCCCTGCAGTATCTACCGCCACAGCTTCTATGTGTCTGAGCTCATTTTGGTATATTGAAACCAGTTAACTTTTACTGATGAGAGTTGCTGTTCAAGATGGTTCAATTTCCCACTGTTCGGGCGATTTGCCTTCTGTTTTCCCGTGTTGCATCATGCCAGCGAACGAAGAAACAAGCTGTCCATCGAATAGCAAGAGTGGAGGGATGGGGATGAAAATGCTGGCGCCTACGAGGTATGATGATGTCTCCCTGATCGAGGCGTAGTGCTGATCCGTGTGGTGTCGACATCAATTGGAGCCCATCTCTCATTTGTGCATTAGCCATGGCTGCGTTCAGTTGCACCGGCCATCCGGATGGTCTGAAGCATTCATTGCAGGGACATCAGACCCCGGAAGTAGTGGTGTAGCCGTTTGCAGTGGGATCATCCGCTAAACCGGAACCTGAGCACTTCTCACCGTTGCCACACTAAGCGCGGGGAAACGCGAGTCAGGGGAGACACAAGAGACAGCAGACGCTGGAATCCGGAACAAAAAACAAACTTCCGAAGAAACTCGGCGAGCCGACCTATATTTGAGCGAGGGGAATTAAATAAGGGCCACAAACAAAACGTCGACTAACCACATGCCTCCACAGATGCCGCCCTGAATCGCCCCGTTCCTCTAGCAGCTCGTTATTTTCTGAACAAGCCAATGCCTCAAGTTTCCTCCTGAAGTTGGCTGTAAGTGGAGGCGAAGAGAATATAGGGAAGGAGGAAGTGATTGCGTCTGACAGACAGTTCTTACCACTCCCCATTCTCCACCCGCAACCACCCCCCACCCCCACCCCCAGCACATGACGAACCGACCCGGTTTTCTCCCTGCCCTAAGCCATTGCAAGATGCAGGATGATCAGAACATGAGTAGTCACAACCGAGAGCTCATAGAAGTGCCGTATTTGAAGCTCTAGCCTCTCTCCGACCGGCGTCCACTCGTCTCATCTGCTTGCTCGCCCTCGGTGCTTTTCAGTTCCCCTCAATTCTGATGAAGGGTCCAACACCTCAAATGTTAACCCAATTCCTCTCTGCATAGATGCTGCCTGGCCTGTTGAGTATTTCCGACATTTTTAGTTTTTATTTTGTCATTTAATATATTTTTCCCAAGAAAAGTTGCGGTCAGCTCTAGGAGGAGCTGATTAATTCTCCGCAGTCTTGTCCCTAGGACTTTGAAGCTCGTTCTTTGTGGGTTAAGTTGACCTTGAGTTCATTGGCAAGGCCGGGGTCAATTTCCCGATAGAAGAAAACAAGTTAGTGTTACGTACCCCGTAACTGGGTCACTTACCAGCAAAGATAGGGAGGTCCGTTGAAGTCTGATGGTACTATTTTTAACAGTATTTATTGATAAAAATACACAAAAATAATATCAATGCAAACATACAGATAATATACGTCGTCAATACTAAATCTAAAAGCGCGGGTATAATAATAATCAATAAGAAATAGCTCTATCGTTGTCTAGGGGATAATGTATTGTCCGATGGAAATATAAAAGTCACTTTAGTTCATTCAGGCTGCAGCCTTTGGTTGGAGTCACGAGAGAGACGGATTTTTAGAACTTGCCCGTTTTTCTTTTTTATGATGTCGATCCTTCGAAATGTCGTTGGGGTTGGTTTCTCCTTTTTTAGCTAAAGCCGTTCTTCCGTGGTGAGGCCCACCAATTCCGAGGCAAATGGAAAAGGACGCACGTGTGCTTTCCACCGGTTGTCGCTAGTACGCTGTCACGGGATTTCTAGCGTTTCTCCTGGTGCGTCTGAAGGGGTTGTTCCCCAGACCCTCTTTTATCCTTACTCACGGGGTCTCAGATGTCAATCAGGTTGGGATGATGCCATCCCCCAACCAGCCCACGTTGCTCATTCCTTGAGGACGTCGATGAATAGCATAGAGCTCAATACACAATTCCGTCTCCAAGAGACAATGGCCGTTTCCCGTGGCTTTGTATCGCTGAGGGGCCAGGACATTCCAAACCCCTTGTGGATTCTGCGTGTCTTTCTCTCATTTCCTGGGTCTCCTGACCTGAATTAATAGTGATCTTGCGATTCTCAAAAAGGAGGGGGCAACTCTGTACCCTTCGGCCCCTCAGAGTTGGGGCACAGGCGTAACACTGGAAATTAGTGCCGTGTAATGTTGCGCATTCAAGCGAAGACTCCTGAATAGACAAGTCCAATTTCTGAGTAATATTCTACCCCACCCTTGTCCAAAGAATCAAGATCAACAAATAACTCACCGGCGACAGAAAAGGCAAGCCCCTACCGCCCTTTCCCTTCAACTTAATTACACCCTAGAGACCAACACTAAACAATCCTCTATTTCAAGTTCAAGAACGGTCCTGTAAAATCTACGTATGCTGATTTGTATGCGCCGTGGAAAGGAAAATATACACACGACTCTGAAGTGCGAAAGCATGTATATTTTGAAAATTAATTAAAAAATTTAAAAATTAAATGTGGTAAATTAAACGCCGATTATAGGGACGTTCGAACTAGAGAGGGGGTTCCCAACCTGGCGTCCATGGACCCTTGCTTACTGGCATTGGTCCATCACATGAAATAGGTTGGGAACCCCTGAACTAAAGGGCCTTTTGCTAATCGGTAGTTTATTTCTCTTTCTAGGTGATTACCAAAGTACCAGAAGGTATCATATTTAAATCACATTTCGGGTGATTGAACAGCTGTTTAACTCTTCCGCTGAAATCTTTCCTGTCAGTTTCAGGAAACGCATTCATCTGTTATGGACTAGGGTGTATTACACTTTTCGGAGAGTACAAATAAATCCAATTGCAGTAACTTTTTTTTCTGTTAGCAAAATTGAAACGTTAACTAATTTATTGCGTAAACTTTCTTTACCATCTGCTCTGTATTAAAGCGTTTGCTACTCAAAGTCCTGTGAATATATAAAGGTCATATGGGACGCACGTGCCCAACAATCCCGGCAATGTGAACCGCAGACGTTCATAGCCGCTTTAATGGAAAGACACGCACAGACGCAGAGACCTCTTCTGCCTAACACATATACATATTTAGAGGCGAGTACACAGATGCGCCAAGCAACCAACGCACGGCTTGTCTTTTGCACGTGGGTAATTTGTCAGTCTTGTGCGCAATTTTTCATTATATTGTATCTCTGAATGCCGGCAAGAATATGAATCTCAATGTAGTATATGGTGATATATACGAATTTCGATAATAAATTTACTTTGAACTGTGAATTTCATCGCCAGTGACGGCGTCAGAGGCCAAGTCATTAGCTATACTTAAAGCGGAGGTTGATAGGTTCTTGATTAATAAGGTCGTCAAAGGTTACAGGAGAGTGATGCTAAATCGGCCATGATGAAATGGGAGAGTAGACTCGATGGGCCGAATGGCTTAATTCTGTTCTTATGTTTTATAGCCTTACGAACGCTCGGCCATACGTATGCACAAGATGCTTATGCATACCCACAAAGGCATTCAAGTGCAGCAGTCTTTTTGGGCACAGAAATATACACACACAAAGATGCAGGCAGATACAAATACATTTCACCAGCAGACATGTCCAGGGCAAATTTACAGTCACAAGTGGTCATACTGTGATACATAGATAGGCTCACTTACAAAGATAAACAAAATGTATTCCTAGATGTTTGAGGCATATCAGACAATCCCTACGCTCACGTGCATAGGCATCTACTTAGCATGGTTCTAAAGCATCCTCAAACTTTCACACTCACACATGCGCACGTGTGCATCTGCGACAAGAAAGCATACGAATGTAAAGTCAAATGTCAAAACAGAACATTGCTCGAGAAACTTTAATTTATTTGTGCCAAGCGTTTGGTCATGCGCGTGGGTTGGTTAGTTGCTCGATGATCAGACTGCAGTGTCCATGTCCTGCAGATGGCGATTAAAGGAGTGATTTTGTTCTCTCTTTTTAATGTATATATAATTTAATTCTACCGCTAAATGTTCTTAACTTTGCAGTTTTAAATCGCAGTGACGTAAAATATCAGCAATGTCTGTCTGCAGCTCGACGAACTTTGGCTCAGAGTTGATGAGCTGGAGCCCGAGATTCAGACACCGACATGCATCAGTCAGCTGCTGGATAACCTATTCTAAGAGACAGTTTTATCTCTTAGTTTAAGAATAATTGAACCGGCCAGACAAGAGGGACTGGCGTGCCTGATTCCAATTTAGAACCCAAGGGGTGATACATCAGAATGCTTAGTCTGTCATTTAAAATTCTTACAGCCTGAGTGAATGGGAGGAGAGACTGAACCGCAGTGAGCAAACTGATCACTGCATGTGTCATACAAGCTGCGGAAGAGAAAAGGAATGTACAGTACTGTTGATACTCTCATCGTCATCATCATTATGTGCTGTGTCGTATGACGTGGGCGATCATGGTCTATTGACCATGATTGTTTGTGGTAAATTTTTCTACGGAAGTGGTTTGCCATTGCCTTCTTCTGGGCAATATGTTTACAAGACAGTTAACCCCAGCCATTATCAATACTCGTCAGAGATAGTCTGACTTTAGCCAGTGGTTCTATAACCAGGAATTGGGATATGCACCAGCTGCTCCTACGACCATCCACTACCTGCTCCCATGGCTTCACGTGACCCTGATAGGTGGGCTAAGCAGGTGCTACACCTTCCTCAAGGGTGACCTAGAGACCAGCAGAGGAACGAGCGCCTTACACCTTCTTTGGAATGTCCACTCCGCCAGTTGGTGGAATAGTTAGAGTTATCGGCAGTCATGAATGTGAGTGCCAAAGGATGCCTTGCCTGCCTGGTACCATGGTTCAAAACATTTCCATCGGGCTGGAGAGGAACGTAAGGAACGGGAGGGGAAAGATCTAGTTGTCTTGGTTCATCTGGGTGCAAATAATTCAGATGGGGTAGAGATTAGGGTTCTGCTAAATGAATGTGACCAGCTATGCTCCAAGTTAAAAAGCGGAGCCTCATGGGCTTGCTACTTGAGCCATGTGCAGATTATCATCTCATTGAATTTAAGTTTGGCTCAAAGGGCGGTGTGGGAGAAATAATTTTCTATTCATCGGGCAGGTAGAAGAGGAGAATTCTGCTGGGGCCAGAGACGCAGTGAATTGAATAATTAGGATGGCAAATGAGACTTGAAACTGAGTAGTGGGAGGGGAAAGGCGTGTTCTAGTCAGAGGAGATTTGTGAAGTTAGAGAAAGGAAGAAATTGATAGTTTATCAATACGGGTAGCGGACTAGAAAGGAACTGTAAGAGTATGCCCGCAGTTAGAATAAGAACAGGAGAAAACAGTGAAGAGACAGGCTCTCTATCTGAAATGTGTGCAGCATTCATAACAAGATAGAGGACTTAATGCCACAAATAAAAGCAAATGTGTACAATCTAACAGTTCTTTACGAGGACACGTTAACAAAGTGACCAGGGCTGGGAATTAACACACTGATGAAAGCTGAACTGTCAGAAGGGAAAACCAAACGAAAGGAGACGGGGAGCCCTGATATTAAGGAGTAGGGTAACACCAGTAGGACGGTAAGATCTTTACTCAGCGAGTCAAGTCGAATCAGTTTAGATGAAGCCAAGACGTTTCAAGGGGCAGAAAGCTATGGTGAGTGTGCCGGCTCCAGGCAGTAGCGGCAAAGCAGGAGATCAGCAGTGCGTGAGATTTTCTGGATCAGATAGTGAAGGGAAACACACTTTTCCATAAAAATAAACACAACAGATCCCGGAAATCTAAAAGAACAAAAAATGTTGCAAGAATTCAACAAGGCAGTTCGCATTTGTGAGGAGAGAAACAGGGTAGGAGACCCAGAAACTAAAAGGTTAGTTGATTGTTATCGGTGTTTATCTCTGAGCCAGAAGAAGGCATTGCCCTATTGTGATCCTCTTGAAACTTTTATTGCAGTTTATCCCGAGGATAAACAAAATACCAGCCATAGAATATCATGGAAAATGACAAAATATGGAATAGGATTTCTATTGAACCACTGGGCATCGGGTTCAACAATTCTTCTCCACTACCTTCCAGTTAGTTTTCATTTCTCTCTTGGTATTTTGCCATTATGTGTCGTTGAAACGAAAGTCTTAGAAAGTGTGTGTTTTTTTCCCCTCCGCTGATTTAGAGAGAGAGCGACGGTCCTTGAGTCGCAACTAAGTTTATTGGAGCAGGCAAGTCTGCGCTGGACGCTGGTGCATGTACGACTGACTAATCGCTCCTGATCATAGAGGGAACATTCTATTAAAAAAAATTAATTTACCGAATACACTTCAGCACAATCTTGAGCACAGCGATTCGCAAGTTTCAATTATTTGTTGTGATTTAAATACTCCATTCATTTTAACAATTTCGATGGCAAACAATACTTCCTTCCATCCCATACCCATGGGTTTCTTTTGTGCTTTATCATAGATTTTTGTTTTAATTCATTAGATTTAACATCGTCGACACGTATCAAAATACAACCTACACTTATTGGAGCAAAACAACAACAACAACAAAAGCCAAATTGCTGGAGGAGCTCGGCAGGTCGCGGAGCATCTGTGGACGCAGAGGGGTCGTTGACGTTTCGGCTTGAGACTCTGCACCAGGTCCTTCGGTTCCATAGTTGCGGCTTGACCCACGGAGTTCATCCAGTTTCCAGCATCTGTAATCTCTTGTGTCCACAGATACTGAAGCCAAACCTAACCGAAGCTACTGTAGCTGCAGCGTTGCATGTAGTTAAACAAAAGATCAGTCACGGGTTTTACACGATCGTTCGGAGCAAGGCAAAGGACGAATTAAGTGCGAACGCCAATTAAATGAAAAGTCAGTTTTGACTCTACGAATCTTGATTTTATTTTAGATTATGCAAAAATATATCCAGAAAGCGACTAAGAACTGAATTGGTTAGGTTTTTATTCACACAGGAGAGAATGAGCATTGCTACCAAGGCCAGTATGCACTAGCTGTAGGGAATTGCACGTGATTATGCTTTGGGTGTTGCAATATGAAAGGACGTTGTGCCGCAGTTTGGGATAGAGTCATTCTCATTGCTGAACATTGTGGTTACATGAAGGCCTGAACAATAAGGAAGGCAAATTTCCTCCCCTAAGGAATATGGGTGAATCAAATGGGCATTGACAATAATCTTAAGTATCGGTATTATTTTGTGATTGAGGCTAGCCGTTTAACTCCAGATTTCATTTCTTGAACTCATACATCTGGACCAGAGCTCTGAAGCGTAAACATAACCTCCGCGCTATCATGACCCCAGATAAACTTATGGGAGAATAACAGGAAAGATACCATCGGCATAAACAGCCTTCACCAAAAGCGTGAAGCGGATAGAATACAGCGGATCCATAGGGAAAGTAACCCCGAGAGTTTCGAAACGTATATTTACTTAGCTTAGTATAAAATCAGTTATTAGATGTCAGATGTAAAAGTGGTCGATCGGGACGCATCCTTTCCCCATCAGTATCAGTTTCAGTGATTTGCAAGTGTTAATGTCTTACAGCGCAGGGAGCCCTTGGGAAGGAGACAGCTGGAACTTAGTTTAACTATTATTTGCCCATTTACAACCTTCGACAAAATGTTAATTAAATATTAATGCTGCAAATGAAAGATCACCCTTAGAGAAGCGGCGGTTACTTCTAGCGTCTACGGGGACAGAGATAGTTAAGGCAGACGCGGATAATGGCAAATTGCACTACCTCGAATAGGGCCAGACCGCGCAGACGCAGTGACAGCACAAATAAAAAGGCGCTGAGAAGCGACAGCTGGTCCCCGGGCGTGACGTCACAGCAGGCCTCTGGCTCAGAACCAAATGTCAAACAAGCACTAATCCCACTTTATCCAAGAAAGACGGGCTGTCAGATCTGGAAAGGAACAAAAACACGAAGATAGATAGATGGCTTTAATTACATTTCAATTAGTATTTATTTTACAAGCCAAGTAATTAATCCCTCATTTGAAAAGAGCAACTTAATTCATTATATTTATCCAAAGTAACAATCAAATTGGTTAACTAAAGCTCAACGTATCATTGTTGTCAGTGAAACCTTTTTATGGACTTCAGCGCTTCAGGAGTAAGGACTTGGGCAGCTGGGAGATAAAAAAAAGAACGGCAACACAGTAATCTGCACTGAGTTGTCTGGCATCCTATCTATTGACATCAAGTTTATATTGACCGGTAAACAAGTATGCATCAAGTAAAATAAATCCTGTTTTGTTAGGAAGGCAGCCTGTTTCTCCAGGAGAAAAGTTATCGTGGATGGGGCCAGTTATTCGCTTCACTCTCCCTTACAGAACTGTCAAACTGTAAAGCATGAATTGATGAGGAGAACGTTTTAATTTACTTTTAACTGTCAGCCCAGTACATAATTTCGAAATGAAACAATCGGGCTGAGTTGTATCAAGGGCCGGAAGGAGTCTCACATTATTTGGGCTGCTGTGTGAAGTTTTTAATCTATTATTTTTTAAACAACGTAACCTAGACAGCCTCTTGGACTTAGAATGGCTAATAATTCTGACGACGAGTCATTTGTGAAATGAGAGTCCGTGATTCTGGTTTCATACGGGGTGCCGGGCCGAAGAGCCATATGGCCCTGGGATAATAGGATTTAATTTAATGATGCGTAGCTTTTCTGCAGGAGTATCTACTGAAGCCGCAGTCACTGTTTTCCATACCATTAATTTCAAAGGCTAAGATATTGATGGCAGCGTGCCTGTAATTTCCCGCTGTAAGTGTTCGCTTGCGGATGAACACTCATGCCAGAGTTCCACAAGAGGAAACCCACAAGAGTCTTTGGTTTGTGTGACCCGACTCACAAGTTGCAGGGAGAATACTGGAGCGGACTTTACTCAAATTGGAGAGTTCCTCAGAACAGTATACCTTGCCTCCAGAATGAATAGGTGTCCTCAAACAGACTGCGCACCAGGTTTCTTTCCGTTAACATGGCGAAGAATCACAGACTCAACAATTAACATCGTGAAAAAGATACATTGTTGTAGCAACATTCTCAGAGTTGTGGAAGACAGCAAGATCGGATGCATTCTTCTCTCTGGGGGAGAGATGGCGGGGGCGGAGGCAGATCGGGTGAAATTCTATCCAGCAAGGGAGATATACCTAGATAATTTTTGACATTTAAAGTCATTATGGAAAATACTGCCTAACATGGTGATGGAAATGGTTGCAATGGTTATTTTCAAAAGGAATGATAATGGAAATGGTTTCAAAAGGAGATTGGATTCTTGCTCAGAGTAAAACCATCCAGGACCGCGTGGAATTGAGATTGCTTGTGTTTTTGTTTCTGTAAGAGATTACACACAAATGAAAGGGCAAATCTATCTTATGACGTGCACCCTGATGTACGGCACTGTACTCCTATGAAACTGATGCAGGTAGAAGCAGAATGCATTATATTGGCTGCACAATAGAGTTCTGCCATGTCCACCTTAAATTTAAATTTGACTTTTAATCATTCCTTTCCGGTTGAATTTCTTTGATTTCAGTTCATGATAAGTAGAGAAAACTGCTCACCCATCTCCATGCTCATCTGGCAATCTCCCCACGCACGCTTTTGTTATCCTTAATAACTACTCCAGTGCACTCGGGCACCCAGTATCCCCCACACTTTTCTTTAAATGTATGCAAAACAACACGGGATTGTCCCAAAAACATATCCCGCTCACTGATGTCTCCCACGAAAGGAAATCCGTGATCTATACTCATTTCGACTAAACGTGACTTCGCAGCCACCGATGTCGTTGATTTTAATCCCATTCTCGGTCTAGGAGTGATTGGATGAACACTAAGTGGCGACTTTGTCAGTTGTGTACTCCCTTTGAACTAATGAGTAAACAGAACCCCCTTAAACCGTGAGGCAGCGGACGCGAAATGGAAGTGGCCGGAGATGGGATTGGGTGCACAGGACATGTTTCGTCCTTTTTTACAAAGGAAAAAAAAGTGCATAGAAACACAAAATTTTTCCTCTAGAACTATGGTCAACTTTAAGAACAATTTACATAAATGGCTACATTTTGTACTCTGGTAAATGTAGTACATTTGTACCCTGCGAAGCATTTTAAGTGATAATGTAAAAATTATAGCCACATACTTCCGTTTATTTAAATCCTTCCGTCATATGGGTCTGTATTCGTCTCACATTTCCATCAAAAGCTTTTGGGCTCAAATCCTACTCCAGGTAACGAAGAGAGAAAACTCTGACTTTAGCAAATTGATATCCTGAACTAAATATTGTCTTTCAGGCCGGACATTAATTGCAGGATACTTTTTCAATCAGTTCAAAGGCATATTCCAGAGCTTCCTGGCCAATAGTTATCTCTAAATCACATTCACTTGAATAACCCGATTCTTACTGCTGTTCATTGTTGCGTGTTTGCTCGCTGCCCCGGTGTCACTAATGTTACAGTAATGACACCTCAACTCTATCTACTGTGAAGTGCTGGGACGGCTGCTCATACATCAAACAGGTCCGGCCGTTAACGAGAGCTTTGCCCCTATGGCTATGGCTGCGGTGCCATCTGTGTGGAGTTCGCATGTTTCTCCCTCCAGATTCCCCTCCGACATCCCAAAAATGTCAAGATTAGTAGGTTAACTGGCTGCTGTAAACAGCCATTAGTGTGTAGGAGAGTGGTAGAATCCGAGGTAATGGACGGGAATGTGTGGAACATAAAATGGGAGTAGTAAAGGGTTAATAAACAGTAAATGGCTGGTGGATGGTCGGCGTGGACCCGGTGGGCCGAAGATCCTATTTCCATTCTGTAAGTTTCCGATCGCCTCAAAAAGATAAGCGCGCAGGATTGCTACAACTAGGTGCCTTATGTTAATTGGGGACAGGGCTGCGAGGCTTATTACATTTCTAATAATACCGAAAAAGCCTGGCTGCCCCCGGTGAGCTGAACAGCTTGTGGAAACACTTTGCTTACCAACAGCTCTCGCTGCTGCAGTGTGGCACCTTCGAAAACTCGAAGGGCAAAATAAAGTTTTGTGACCAATGCCCCGGGATTGTCTTATTAATTGAAAAGATGTACTCTTATTTGTAGCCATTGACCATTTATTGCGCAGTCCTGTGCAACCGAGGTGTAAATCCAGTTCGGGCAGACCGTTTCTTGCCATTTCGAACATTTGTAGTTCCAATTGCAAAATCTAATTATTTATTAAAAGATTCGACTCACCGCTGGTGTTCCACATTGCGTCAGTTTTGTTCTGGTAGCCGCTCTTCATACACTGCTCCACGTAAGCCTTGGGATCACAGCCAGAGAGCAGGATTTCTCGAAGAAGGGCTATGTAGGCGATGGCGAGCCGCAGGGTGTCGATTTTGGACAGGCGTTTCTCGTACGGGAAGGTGGGGACGTGGCACCGGAGTTCGTCGAAGGCGGAGTTGATGCTCAGCATTCTCTTCCGTTCCCTGATGTTGGCCGCGTATCTCTGCACCCTGTACGGCTGCGAGGAGACCAGCGGGCGCTGCCGGCGCCTGGATTCCGAGGGCTCTTCCAGTCCGGAGCTGTCCCCTCCAGCACTAGCCTCAATTTGCAAGGCCTGAAGATCCAGATCGGACAGGGCAAACTGCGCATCGGGGAATGCGGTCTGGCAAACGTATGATGACCAAGGAGATAGCTGCGGGCTGGCGGGAAGGCAGTCGAAACTCAGGCCATCCAACTGGTTCAGGTTCTGATAACTTGAGTCAACCTGACCCCAAAAAGACAGATCTCCAGCATGGTCCTGATCAAAGTCAAAAAAGCACTCGTCCATTTCCAGCTAGCGTTGCCAGGCTCAACGTCTGGCACAATGATGGAGCTCTGGGTTAAATAGTTGGCAGTTGCATCGCGGGTCTCGTGTACCTATTCTGTTCACCTTAATAAAGAGGCTGACGAGGACACGTGGGTGCTCTTTCATTGCCCGCCTGTGGCTTTGTGCAAGTTTGACATTCTGACAATACATTCACTGATTCCCGTTAATAAGGTACAACTAACTCATTTGTCACCGTCCCGACGCTCCGCCCTTCAACAATCTCCTCTGCAGGTCTAGCTATTTACAAATGACATAAACCCTTCTAATCTCTTTGGCCTGATTGTGTAATGATTAAAGATTTCAGTGGTTTGGCTTGTTGAAAAGTTCTGAGCATTAATTAGACTGTAAGGGCAAACTGTCAAAAGCACACGGTTTCGGAACCGGCAGAATAACGAGGAGGAGGTAGTTGAGTTCGCTGATACCCATCTTCTCCTACGTTGGGCTTATATATAATTAATAATAAAACAGGGAAAACGCAGCCCCGACATCGCGAGAAAATAAATCTTAAATCCCGATTAATCGGTTTGTTAATTAGCCGCGTGTACGCTTAATAACGTATATTTCAGACGCTGTGAACAACTTCGTGAAAGAACAGTGGAAGCAAAAGCGATGAAGGCTAAATCGATGGCGTGCTCAGGGGACATCATTGTTAATGAGTCCTTTACAGCAGGTTACTAGAAAGGAGGAGTGATTCCAGTGGAATGCTCCGCAATCTATTTGCCCCGAGCTGGGGGCGAGGCAGTTGATTTACAAACAGAGGCGATTTATAGTGAGCTGCTAGCAAAGCGAGGCCGATGAAAGGGCAGAATCGCAGTGAATAAGATGAGTTGCAATGTAAAAGGCAGTCAAAATCGGGAAGGGAGAATACAGGACGGAAGGTGTTCGATTTGAATGCACGCGGAATACGGAATAAAGTAGATGAACTTAGCAGTTACAGATTGGCATGTTTTTGCGTTGTGGACGCCACTGAACCGTGGCTGAAAGAAAATTATAGCTGGAAACTTAACGTCCAAGGATACCCATTGAATCGAAAGGGCGGGCAGGTAGGCAGAAGAGGTGCCGTGGCTCTGCTGATAAAAAATAAATAAATCAAATCATTAGAAAGAGGGGACATAGGGTCGGAAGGTGTTGTACCGTTGTGGGTAGAACTAAGGAACTGCAAGGGTAAAAAGACGCTGGTAGGAGTTATATACAGACCCCCAAACAGTAGTAAAGATGTGGTTTACAAATTACAACGGGAGATGGAAAATGTATGCCAATAGAGCAATATTAGAATAGTCTTGGGGGATTTCAATATGCAGTTAGGTTGGGAATCTCAAGCAGGGGGAATTACTGGACTGCCTACAACATGACCTTTTTGAGCCGCCCGTGTCTGAGCCCACTAGGAGGTTGAACATTCCCCGATTAGGTATTGTGCAATGAACCGGAATCGCTTAGAGCTTAAAGTAAAGGAACCCTTGGGGAAGTGGTCATAGTATAATGGAATTCGCCCTGAAATTTGATTAGGAGAAGCTAAAGTCAGATGTATCAGTATTATAGTAGAGTAAAGGGAATTACAGAGGCATGCGAGAGGAGCTGTTAAAAATGATTAGAAAAGAACAGTGACGGGGTTGACGGCAGAACAGCAATATTCGCAATTTCTGAAACAATTTGGAAAGAAGGAAAAGTTTTCGAAAGGCAAGATAACACAACAGTTGCTAACAAGGGAGGTCAAAGCCAACATAAAAGCCAAAGAGAAGCCAATCAGAGCAAATATTTGTGGGAAGTTAGAGGATTGGGAAGTTTTTAAAAACCAGCAGAAGACAACTGAAAAGCCAATTAAGAAGGAAAAGATGGAATACGAATGTATGCTGGCCAATTAGATAAATCACCTGGACCAGACAGTATATGCCCTAGGTTCTGAAAGATGTGGCTGGAAAGATTGTTGAGGCATTAGTAATGATCTTTCTAGGATCAATAGAAGATTCTAACATGGTTCCAGAGGAATTAAATATTGGAAATGCCACTACACTCTTCAACAAGGGAGAGAGGCAGAAGAAAGCAAACTATTGGCCAGTTTGTCAGTGGTTGGGAATATGCTGGAGCCCATTACTAAGGATACAGTTCCTGGGTTCCTGGGGGCCCATCATAAAATGGGCAGTAGTCAGTTTGGTTTCGTCAAGAGAAAATCTTGCCTGACAAATCTGTTGGAATTCTCAGTAGGAATAACAAGCAAGATAGACAAATTAGGATTGGTTGATGTTGTATACTTGGATTTTCTTAGGGCCTTTGACAAGGTTGCTTGAGGCTGCTTACCAAGCTCATGGTATTACAGGAAAGATTCTAGTATGGTTAAAGCAGTGGCTGATTGGCAGGAGGCAAAGAGTGGGAATAAAGGGGGCCTTTTCTGGTTGGCTGCCAGTGACTAGTAATGTTCCACAGAGGTCTATGTTGGGACCGATTATTTTTACATTATATATCAATGATTTGAATGATGGAATTGATGTCTTTGTTGCAAAGTTTACAGAAGATAAGAAGTTAGATGGAGGGGCAGATGGTTTTGAGGAAGCAGAGAGGCTACAGAAGGTCTTAAACACATTAGGAGAATGGGCAGATGGATTACAGTGCCTGGAAGTGTACGGTCATGCACTTTGGTAGAAGAAATGAAAGGGTAGACTATTTTCTAGATGTAGGGAAAATTCAAAAATCTCAGGTGCAAAGAGACTTGGGAGTTCTTGTGCAGGATTTTCTAAAGGTTAGTTTGCACGCTGAGTCAGAGGTGAAGAGGACAAATGTGATATTAGCATTCGTTTCAAGAGGACTAGAATATAAAAGCAAAGATGTAATGCTGAGGCCTCATTTGGAGTACTGAGAGCAGTTTGGGCCCTTTATCTAAGAAACCATGTGCTGACATTGGAGAGGGTTAAAAGGAGGTTCACGAAAATGATTCTGGGATTGAAAGGCCTGTCATATGAACAGCGTTTTCTGGCTCTGGGTCCGTACTCACTAAAATTCAGAGGAATGAGATGCGACATAATGGAAACCTATGGAATTTTGAAAAGCCTCGACAGAGTCGATGTGAGGAGGATGTTTCCTATGCTGGGGCAGTTTGAGATCAGAGGACACTGCCTCAGAATAGAGGGGCGTCCTTTTGGAACAGATAAGAGGAGGAATTTCTTTAGCCAGAGAGTGGTGAATCGTTGCCACAGGCCACCGTATCACTAAGTCATTAGGTATATTTAAGGCAGGGGTTAATAAATTTTTGATTAGTCAGGGCATGAAGGAAATAGGGGAGAAGGCAGGAGATTGGGGCGTAGAGGAATAATAGATCAGCCATGATGAAATGACGGAGCAGACTCGATGGGCCAAATGGCATAATTATTCTCCTACATCTTATGGTCTTATGATATCTACCCTTTCACCTTAAGAGATGGTGACTGACAGCTTAACTAAAGATGGGAGAAATATTGTGAATTTTAGAGATGCATCTTTGAAATAAATTTCCTTAATTCTGACCCGGCAAAAGTAAAATTAATTTTTATAAATTTCTTCCGCAGTTTGTACAACTGAAGAACGGGACAGATCCAGCACCAATTTTGACAGCCAATTTGTCTAGCTTTGATAAAGCTGTGCAATATAATGTCCGGATATTAACCACTTGGAAGTGATGACGGACTGTCCACTTAGTTTTTTTTAAGGGATTTAGGGGATTCACTGCACAATTGGTCACCAGGCAACATGTGCGTGGCAAATATTTAAACAATGTGGCCTCCGTTGGTCGGGGTGGACCATGAATGTTGCGCCCTGTCTACTTTCGATTCGCATGCCAGTACGTTAGCTAGGGCTGTACCACACGGAGGACAAAGCAAGCCGTTGTCCATACCAAGACTCTCCTTCTCCACGCAGTTGATAAATCCAAAGGAAAGGCAGAGACCGATACAGTTTGGCACCAGTGGCGTCACCGGAGTTGCCAGTTAGTGTTAAACTCAACGTAGGGGATTCCAGCTCCGGATATTTCCATGGGGTTTACTTCCGAAGCATCCCAGTGAGTGGGTGTAGCCATAAGGCAGCATCCTCTCAGATGACGATACCCAGCTGCCCGAAGTGACTAGCTTTAAGGCGCCAGTAGCCCGTCTTTGCCTCCTTTCCCGTCAGGAAAAACAGTTCTCTGGCGCGTAGTAGCTAAACCACACGTGAAGGCAACGTGAACATTTAAAAATATTAATTCCACATCAAAATTACGGACACAAAACCAGAAACAAAGTTGGCAGAAGTGCTCTAAAGAATTGAATTCTAAGAGGGAAACAAAGATGGCAAATGAATAGACGGAAATGACGTCAAATTTCTTGTTGTGTTTCCTGGCGGGTTTCTCACCTCTGCACTTCCAGTTGGCCCAGTCTGTTGATACCGTCCGCCGTTCATTGCAAAGCACCGCTTACGTTTTTATAAACTTTAAACGTGCCCCCCAAAAATATTTCTTTCACAATGTTGATCTATCCAATGGTGACAACGGCCAATAAACCAAAGATTACAGTTCTAATTTTTATTGACTTTGAATATGCACAATTCCCACGAATGCAATGAGGCCGGAGAGACTGCTTATCCATCAAATAAACCGACTGCAAACCATTGAGGTTTAATTTCGAGCTCGAAACGCACGAGAGGAGTCCGAGAAAAGAGCAAAAGAAAGTGCAGGGATGTCCGACGGATCGGATGGGAGCCGTGGAGAACAATTGGCAATAAGCATTCGGGTCGCTGAGTTTGTAACACTATGCACAGGGAGTAAATCACAATTATAAATATTTCGGAATTATTCATCCTCTCTTCGCTGGACAAGATAATTGAAATCCTACGGGTAATTATTCCTGTTTTGTGTTATACTGTATACTTGACAAGTTTATTCCTTAGTTTGTCTTTATAGTCAATGCTCTACCCATAATACATTTACAATCCGTCACACCATTTTATTTTCAGATAAAGCTAAAAACCCACAGTAGTATAACAATATCCTCTCTCCTTAATGTAACACCAATGCCTTCTCTTCATAACTGTGACCAATTTACCTATAATGTAACTAACCTCTCATGCAATTGAATAGCTATAACTAACTTTCCTCTAGTATAACTATTGCACAACGCAAAAAAAAAGTTATAACCCCGTTTTACGGCTCTACGTATCTAGAAGGTCAAGCGTATTAATTCCAGAGATGGAGAATTCGTCCTTTGAGGGTAGATTAAGGCTGCTGTTCTCTCTAGACTTTCGGAGAATGTGAGATGATCTCACTGAAAAAAGCAGCATTCTTAAGAGCCATGAAACCATAAGACAGAGGAGCAGAATTAAGCCATTCGGCCCGTTGAATCTGCTGCGGCCATTCCATCATGGCTGATCCATCTCCCTCTCAACCTCTCCTACCTTCTCTTTGTAAGCTTTTACAGCCTGACTAATCAAGAACTTATTAACCTCCACCTTAAATACACCCAATGACCTGGCTTCCACAGCCACTTGTGGCAACGAATTCCACCGATTCATCACCCTCTAGTTAAAGAAATTCCTCCAAATCTCCCTTCTTAATGAACAACCTTCTAATCTGAGGCTGTGCCCTCAGGTTCTTGACTTCCCTACCATTGGTAACATCCTCTCTACTTTCACTTGATCTAGGCATTTGGATAGGTTTCAATGAGATCCCACCCCAGTAGTCTAAATTCCAGCGAGTAAAAGCCCAGAGCCATTAATCACTCCACATACCATAAGCCTTTCATTCTCGGAATCATTCTCGTGAACACCCTCTGAACGCTCTCCGATATCAGCACATCCTTTCTTAAGTAATGGCATCAAAACCTCTTACAATACGCCAAGTGAGGCCTCACCAGTGCCTTATAAAACCTTAGCATTACATCTTTGCTTTTATATTCTTGTCCCCGCGAAATGAATGCTAATATTCCATTTCCCTTCCTCACCACCAACTCAATCTGCAAATTAACCCTTAGGGAATCCTGCACAAGGTCCCCCACCCCACCCCCGTCCCATTGCGCCTTGGATTTTTGAATTTTCTTCTTGCTTAGAAAATAGTCAATGCTTCTAGTCCTTCTAATAAAGTGATTATGCACTTCCTGAAACTGCATTCCATCTACCACTTCCTTGCCCATTCTCCTAATCTGTCTAAGTCCAGGTACCTCTTGCTTTATGGATATTGGTCCATGGCACAAAAAGAGTTGAACTGAATTGACTTTATTTCTTACATCCTTCACATGCATGAGGAGTAAAAATCTTTATGTTACGTCTCCATCTAAATGTGCAATGTACAATCATAGTAATTTAAAATAATTTATAATAAATAGAACAGTCAATGTAATATAGAGTACACTCCAGTCAGCCTGAGTTCATCAGTAAAAGTTTGGGAACCCTGGCCTAAGTCGTTCTGCAGCTTCCCTGCTTCCTGATCACTACCTGCCCCTCCCCCCACCTATCTGTGTATCTTCCGAAAACCTGACCAGAAATCCATCAGTTCTGTCATCCAAATCATTGACATGCAACATGAAAAGAAGCGGTCTCAACCCCTACTCCTGCGGAACATCACTAGTCACTGGGCAGCCAATCAGAAATGGCTCCCTTTATTTCCATTTGTTACCTCCTGCCAATCAGCCAATGCTCTGTCCATGCCAGTATCTTTCAGAAAATACCATGGCCTCTTACCTTGTTAAACAGCCTCATTTGCGGCACCTTGCGAAAGGCCTTCTGAAAATCCAAGTGCACAACATACACGGATTCTTTTTTTTTGTCTATCCTGCTTGTTATTTCCTCAAAGAATTCCAACAGATTTGTCAGGAAAGATTTACCCTTAAGGACACCATGTTTGCCTGTTATATTCTTCTGCCTCCCTTCGTTCGTGAACAATGGAGTGACACTTGCAATTTTCCAATCCTTCGGAACAATGGCAGAACTATGCCAGGATCTATTGATTCGTGAAAGGTCATTACCAATGTATCCGTAGACTCTTCAGCTACCTCTTTCAGAACCATGGGGTGTAAGTCCATCTGAAATTATCTAACTTCAGACATTTCAGCTTCCCAAGCACATTCTCCCTGGTAATAGTAACTGCAATCATTTCTGCACTCACTGCTGCCTGACACTCTCGAAATTCCAGCATACTGCTAGTGCCTTCCACACTGATGCAATATACTTACTCAATTCGTCCGCCATTTCCTTGTCTCCCATTACTACTTCTCCAGCGCCAGTTTCCTGTGGTCCAATATATACTCTCGCTTTTCTTTTACTCTTCACATATCTTTAAAAACTTTTAGTATCCTATTTGATATTATTGGCTAGCTTGCCTTCATATTTCATCCCCCCCCATAACCTTTTTAGTTGTCAATGTAAATGTTCCCCAATCCTCTAACTACCGACGAATTGTTGCTCTATTATATGCCTTCTCTTTTGCTTTCAAGTTAGCTTTGATTGTCCTTGTCAGCCACGGTTACACGCTCCTGCCTTTGGAATACTTCTTTGGGACGTGTCTATCCAGCGCTTCCCAAATGTTCCTCGAAACTCCAGGGTGACCTTTATTCCATCTGAACCACTGGACTCGTTAAAGAAATGTCTTCATCTACAGAGTGACAAATCTTCGAAATTCTTTGCCGATGTGAATCTCGGAGAAGGAGCGTCAGAGTAATCTCAAAGGGAAGTTTAATTGCTTCATTTTATATATTCACGGAAACAAGGGAAATCGGATAGCACCGAACAGTTCGACCATGGCCTTTCCGAATATCAGCGCAGATGCAAGCGGTCAAATTGCTTACTCCTGCTTCTGATTCCCGTGTTCCTATAACGATAGTTTCTTTCCCCCGAATGATTCACCTTCTTCTCAATAACGTAGCTATCATCCCTCTTTCTGTACAGTACCAGTAAATCTCCCCCTCTGAAGGATATTGTGAATTAGTAGTGACGATGTGATCTGAATGTAGGGTAAGATGATCTTCGACCCTATCGTTATGCCAGCAGGAGGAAATCACGGTTGTAACCGTATATGGTTAATACTTGCCATTTCACTGGGTTTCTCAGTTTAAAACATTGTCGGTTAAAGGTGAAATATTTAAGGGGAACATGATGGGAAACTTCTTCATTCAGAGGGTTGTGAGAGTGTGGAACGAGCTACCAATGCAAGTGGTGCATGCGATTTCGATTTCAACATTTAAACCAAGTTTAGATGAACATAATAGTGGAAGGGATATGGAGGGCTATGGTCCGGGAGCAGGCAGTTTAAATGGTTTGGCACGGACTAGATGGGCCAAAGGGTCTGTTTCTGTGCCATTGTTTTCTATGAGCTTATGACTCTAATCTTTGTAAGGTTTCAGTGTGCTGTTCCTCTCCACCCAACTAGTGAACATCTAAGAATAGAATTTTATAAACAACCTTTCATAGAAATCACATGATTAATCCATGGATCAGCCAATAAATATCTAAATCAAACCTGTATCATGCAATTACTATGTGCTTTAATGTTATTTTTGCCGATATCCCATTAAAATCTCAGAACTCTATCGCGGAACTTCAATGCTGGGCTTGACTTTATACATTTTCATTTATAATTGAGATCACGGAGTTTGCATTGACATTTTAGTTAATATACACCATACAGGACCGTCGTTTCATGCTCGGATATGAATCAGACATTATTATTTAAGGATATTATTTGCAACAATTGATGAAACATTGGATTTAATGAAAAAAAAAACTAAGGGATAAATGTGTCAAAAATTTAACATAAACCAGGAACAAATCTACAATATCAAACAGCTGCTTAAGCTCAAAGACTTCTTTCGGCTAAAAAATCTATTACTGAGCAGAAAACTGCAAAACAAACCCTCTTCTCCCTTCCACCATATGTGTAAGAGCTCAAACAACTTTGAATTACATATCTGTATCGATGAACACTGGACTATTCATACACAAGGCCCAGTTAATCAAGGTATAATCAAAAACAACTTTGGGGCATTTTTGGGTTACCAAGCACTTCGACGGGCCACTCACGCGAGACGTTTTATTTTCATTGTAATCGGGTATTATAAAATATTTATAATTATGTACAATTTGACGGCATGATACCCGAATTTATTAGCAACCTTGCTTTGCTTAGACTGCTGAAATATAACAATAATCAAATAACATTTTCTTCTTTAAATTGTATGGAATTGTATGTGATTTTGTGTTTTCTGGAAAATAAATTTAGTCTTTAACAGTACCGAAGAATTCAATAGCCATATGGGTTGAAAGCGGCAACATATCCTTCATGGATTTAAAAATATTCACTGGTCTTGGAATTAAATTAAACCTTAAGCGTTAAAGTAATACAGACTTCACTCTCCACACTCTCCTCACATCAAACATGGCTGATTTTCTCTTGTTGGCAACAACTCTCCTGTCACAAACATTTTTTCCACAGATCAAGTTTCCAAAATCGCCACAATTTCTGCTTCTCTGATGTATTGCATACAGCATCTATGTCTCTCCTTGACACAATGCTGTTAGTATTTCCTTACAGATTATGTATTAACCCGAATACTCTTCATGATTTTTATAAATGACCTGGATGAGGAAGTGAAGGGATGGGTTAGTAAGTTTGCTGATGACACAAAGGTTGGGGGTGTTGTGGATACTGTGGAGGGCTGTCAGAGGTTACAGAGGGACATCAATAGGATGCAAAACTGGGCTGAGAAGTGGCAGATGGAGTTCAACCCAGGTAAGTGTGAGGTGGTTCATTTTGGTAGGTCAAATATGATGGCAGAATATAGTATTAATGGTAAGTCTCTTGGCAGTGTGGAGGATCAGAGGGATCTTGGGGTCCGAGTCCATAGGACACTCAAAGCTGCTGTGCAGGTTGACTCTGTGGTTAAGAAAGCATATGGTGCATTGGCCTTCATCAATCGTGGGATTGAATTTAGGAGCCAAGAGGTAATGTTGCGGCTATATAGGACCCTGGTCAGACCCCACTTGGAGTACTGTGCTCAGTTCTGGTCGCCTCACTACAGGAAGGATGTGGAAGCCATAGAAAGGGTGCAGAGGAGATTTACAAGGATGTTGTCTGGATTGGAGAGCATGCCTTATGAGAATAGGTTGGGTGAACTCGGCCTTTTTACCTTGGAGCGACGGAGGATGAGAGGTGTATAAGATGATGAGAGGTAATGATCATGTGGATAGTCAGAGGTCTTTTCCCGGGGCTGAATTGGCTAGCACAAGAGAGCACAGTATTAATGTGCTTGGAAGTAGGTACAGAGGAGATGCCAGGGGGTAAGCTTTTTACCCAGAGTGTATGGAATGGGCTGCCAGCAATGATGGTGGAGGCGGATATGATAGGGTCTTTTAAGAGACTCCTGGATGGGTACATGGAGCTCAGAAAAATAGAGGGCCATGGGTAACCCTAGGTAAATTCCAAGGTAAGGACATATTCATCATAGCTTTGTGGCGAAGGGCCTGTATTGTGCTGTAGGTTTTCTATGTTTCTATGATTTCAAATGTGCTGAGAAAATAGTCACACATGACGCTGCTACTGCCGTTTGACAAATTCGAAGACAGACATCTGTACCTCCAAAGGACAGGTTAAGGCATTTGCAAGTTATTAAGGGGGTAGGAGATTCACAAAGCCACTCCTGAATACCCACGGCATGCATAAACTGGAGTTCTTTTATAACATATTTGGCAAATAGAAATTCTTAGTGTTCATTCATTTCAGTAGTCTGTTTTCAACCTCCTATTGATGACAATGATTTTGTGTCAGGGTGGTCAACAAAAATAACAGAGTGCCAATAGTATTGAATAGAATTTCCCGACAAGCAGAATGTTCCGGACAGCATACCACATTTGACTTTCTCAAAATCCTCTGTGACCATACGGTTTTCAAAGAATGGGATTATAGAAAGGAAAGGACTGATGGGGTGTCTTCCATCTTCATTTTTCAATCTGTAGTTCTCCCTAATATTTGCAGTTTTCACGCATTCGATATGCGAAACTCCACCGGTGGTGCAGGTCCACGATGTAACCTTCCTGTCTTTGGAAGTGGGCCACCATTAAACCCAACCCAACAAGGTGAATATCTTCAAAAGTAAATCCGTGAAGAAATGAGCAAACCCGCACATATAATAAGCCAAAACGTGTTTCCAGCATCATTTATGAACTATACTGCAATAAATTGAAGTCCCTGCTGTTTGATCACACTGAAGGATGGGTATAGGAGAGAGCCTACTATTAGTTTTAGTTTCCTGGAGAGAAAAAGCGACAGGCTGATTCTGCGCTGTGGAGAGAGCAGATGATCTGTATTCATGCAGATATCTCAGTGAGGACGATATATGAAGGGGTAGAGAAAACTGAATGGTAAAGTTCTCAATGAGATGATATGCTCTAATTAATTTTTGAACAATTCATCAGGAAGGCCGTACTGAGGAGAGAAACGCAGTTTCTTTCTGCTTGCTGCTGTGTGTCTCAGTGAGAGAATGTGTTTAACTTTGTTCTAATAAATATGTTCCAGTGAGTCTGAAGAGTAGATATGAGTGAGAGGGTGGGAGTGAGTAGGCTTATCACTGAGGATGTGAATGTATGTGTCTGAGCGTTGTTGTGCATTTTTTGTCTGAGTGTGGGAGAGAAAGTATGTGTAGGTTTGTGTGCCTGAACACGTATGAGTGAATATGGTTGGTGTGCCCTTGAGAGTGTGTGGAAGTGTTTGTATATCAGTGTAAGAGTAATGTTCGACGTGACTCCCTTGTCAACGTCCCTCTCCACTGATCTCCCTCTTGGTACTTACCACGTGAATCAGTACAAGTACAAGTGCTACAGCCTTCATCTCTTCCGAGATGAAGCGAGACAGCACTTCAACAATAAGATGTCGGGGTTATCTACTGTATCCGGTGCGGCCTCCTCTATACCGGTGAGCAGCGACGTAGATTGGGGCCTGCTTCGTTAAGCATCTTCGCTTCGTCCGCGACAAATGCAGGATTTTCCTGTGGCTACCCATTTTAATTCTACTTCCCATTCACTTTGCTTCATGGCAGATGTAAGGCATTGATCAACCTCGGCGTTTAAATAGACATAATGAGCAGCCTGGCTGCGTTTCCCGATTCAACACGGAGCGCTGTTCTCTCCCGTCACTCAAGAACAGCAACTCCTTGGCTGCATGCCCGTCGGCTCGCTTGCAAAATTGATTTATATCCAATGGTAACATCGGCAATAAACCAATGATTGCAGTTCCAATTTTAATTGACTTTGTAGAGGTGCAATTTCTACGAATACGACGACCCCGGAGTGACTGCTTATTCAACAAATAAACTAACAAGAAACCATTGAGTTTTGTAAGCGCACGAGGATACTCTGAGAAAATAGCAGAAAAAATTGCCGGGATGTCCGACGGATCGGATGGTATCTGCGGAGAACAAACACCATTAAACATTCAGGTCGCTGACTTTGCATCGGAATTTTGTATATGCACAGGAACCAACTCCCGATTATAAATATTTCTTAGTTAATCATACTCTCGTCCCTGGAGAGAATAATTGAAACCCTACGGGTAATTATTTTGTTATGTGTTATGCATTTATCTCTTAGTTTGTCTTTATAATCTATGCTCTACCCATAATCCATTTATAATCATTTACTCCATTTTGTTTCTAGGTGTAGTTACAACCCCGCCCACAGTAATATAACAATATCCCCTTTAGTTAGCGTAATAGCAGTCTCCTCTCTTCATCACTGTAATCCATTTCACTTTAATATAACTAACCTCTCATGTAATTATATCGCTAAAATTACATTTCCTCTGGTATAACAATTGGAACGCACGAATAAACAATTATAACCCCATTATATGGTATAACTATACGTCAACATACTGGCCCCATCTCTTCATGTAGAAGGTTCAGCGAATTGATTTCTGAGAAGGACAGTTTGTCCTGTGAGGGTGGAATAAGGCAGCTGTTGTCTCTAGAGTTTAGAGGAATGCGAGATGATCTAACTGAGAGAAAGCAGCAATTCTTAAAGGCCCTCACAGGGTAACGTTTACTCCAGCTGAACCATAGGTCTGGTTGAAGAAATGTCTTCGTTCACAGAGAGATGAATCTTCGAAATTCTCTGCTCTGGTGCGTCACGGAAAGTGAGTCCCAGAGTAAACTCAAAAGAGATGAATTGCTTTATTTTATATATTAAGGGGAACAAGGGAAATCCGGTAGTGCCGAAGGGTTCGACCACGGCCTTTACCAAATAGAGGAGCAACTGCAAGCGGCCAGGTTGCTTCCTCCTGCTCCTAATTCTTATGCTCTTTTAACGATAGTTTCCTCCCCCAGAATTATTCATTCTCCTCCAAATAACAAAGCTATAATTCCCCTTTCTGTGCAGTACCAACAAATTTCCCCCTCTGAAGAACATCACGAATTATTCGTGGCGATGCGAACTGAATCCGGGGTAGGATGCCGTGTCACGTCGGCAAGAATAATTCAGGTTTGTAAACACATACGGTTATCACTTGCCATTTCTCAAAATACTCTGAGACACCTTGAAGCTTGTGATTATTGAAGGGCGGGACTGAAGGGGAGTCATCCGTCTTCATTTTTTTAAAAATCTGTAGTTCACCTCGTATTTACAGCTTGCCACTCATTCGATCTGTAAAACTCCACCAGTGATGCAGATCCACAACACAACTTTCCTGTAAATGGGCCGTGATACACTGAACATCTTCAAAACTGACTTCGTCAAGAGACGAACAACCCCACATTTGAAAATCAGATAGATAGATAGATAGATACTTTATTCATCCCCATGGGGAAATTCAACATTTTTTCCAATGTCCCATACACTTGTTGTAGCAAAAACTCATTACATACAATACTTAACTCAGTAATAATATGATATGCATCTAAATCACTAACTCAAAAAGCATTAATAATAGCTTTAAAAAAAGTTCTTAAGTCCTGGGTTCCTATCCTCATTCACTTTGATTCGCGTTAAGTACCTTCCTCAATGGCAAATGTACTGTATTATTCTGCCTCCAGTGTTTAATCTTTCGCGTTTAAGTAGACAGGAAAAGTTCTAACGTGCTGGTGGGCTGCGCTGGCCGTCGTAATTCAGCACCGAGCGCTGTTCTCTGCCATTGTCTCAACAAAAGCAACTGTCTGCGAGTACGGCCAGCGACTCGCGTATAATATCGATGTATCCAGTGGTGACAACGGCCAGTAAACCAGTGATTACAGTCCCAATTTTAATTGACTTTGAATAGGTACAATTTCTGTTTTACCCCAAATCGTATCCAAAACTTCCACAAGTTCTGCTCATCTGATAATATTGTATAAGTCATCTATTCTCTGCTTTTCACAATGCTGTTAGTATTCACTTACAGGTTCTGTATTAACCTAAATGCAAATGAGCTGGGGAAATACGCACGCATGGGTCTGCTACTATCATCTGACAAATTCAAAATCAGTCATCTGCGCACAGTGAACGTGTACCTCCAATGGACAGGTTAGGCCATTTGCTATTCTTTAAGACGCTTGCAGATTCCTAGGACCCCTCCTGATATGCTCGAGACATTTATAAACTGGAGTATTTTTATGACATATTGGTTAAATAGAAAATTCTCAAATTTCAATCATTTCAGTATTCTGTTCACAGCTTCTTAACGATGATAATTTTGAGTTGGGTGGTCAACAAAAAATACAGAGCGCCAACAGTATAGAACGCAGTTTCGAACAAGCAAAGAATTCGGAACATCATAGCAAATTAGACTTCCTCAAAATGCTCTGACACCCCATGTAGCTTTCAAAGATTGGGATTATAGAAAGACAGGGCTGAAGGACAGTCTTCTTCCTTAATATTTCTACCTGTAGTTCTCCTCAATTTTACAGTTTTCCAGTCATTCGATCTGGAAGCTCAAACAGTTGTGCAGATCCACAACTTATCCTTCCTGTCTTGCGTAGTGGTCCACGATTATAGTGGACCCTAATAAACTGAACATCTTCAAAACTAACTTCGTCAATAGACGAGCAAATTCACATTAGAAAATCAAACTGTTTGCATCATTATTTTCACTTTGATTCGCGTGAAGTGACCTTTTCAATGGCGGATGTAAGGAATTTGTCCGCCTCCAGTGCTTAATCTTTCGCATTTAAATGGTCATAACCGCCCGAACAAGCAGACCAGCTGCGCGTGATTCCCGAGGCGGGTGCTCATAATCCAGCACCAAGCGCCATTCCCTCCCCTGACACTAGAACAACAACGACCTGGCTGTGCCACTAGCGGCCCGCTTAAAATGTTGATGTATCCAATTGTGACATCAGCCAATAAACCTGTAATTACAGTTAGAATTTTAATTGACTTTGAATAGGCGCGATTCCCACGAACACGGTGAGTGTTTATCCAACAAATAAACTGACTAGAAATCATTGAGGTTTCATCCCAAACTGCAAGGGCACGAGGATAGTCCGAGAAACGAGCAAAAGAAAGGACATGGATGTCCGATCGATCAGATGCGGAGAACAAGGAGCGTTAAGCATCCCAGTCGCTGACTTTGCATCGGACTTTTGTCTGAACACTGCACAGGAAGCAACGCACAATTACAAATGTTTCTGAATTATTCATTCTCTCTTCGCTGAACAACGTAGATGAACTCCTATGGGTAATTTTTTCCGTTATGTGTTATACATTTGATAAGTTTATTCCCTAATTTGTCTTTATAGTCCGCGCTCTATAGTGTATGCATTTTATTTTCAGATATGCTACAAACCAACCCACAGTAGAATAATGATACCCGCTCTCCTTAATGTAACAACAATCCCCTCTCTTCATAGCTGTAATACATACACAAAGCCAACCTCTCGTGAAATTGCATAGCTTCAACTAAATTTCCTCTGGTGTAATCATTGCATCACATCAATAAACAATTATGCTCCGTTATACGGTATATCTATAGCTCAATATAATGTCTCCATCTCCTGATATGGAAGGTGCAGCGAATTGATTCCTGGGATGAAGAGTTTGTATTGTGAGAGCGGATTAAGACGGCTGTTCTCTCTAGAGTTTAGAAATGTGTGAGATGACATTATTTTAAAATTCTGCATTGTTCAGGGAGACGTTTTACTCCTTTAACAATAGTTAAGCTGAACCACGGTATCGTTGAACTAACGTCTTCGTGCGCGGAGTGAGGAATTTTTTGAAATATTTTGCCGAAGTTGGCCACGGATAATGAGCCGCAGTGTAATCTCAAAAGAGAGATTGATCGCTTCATTTTGTATATTCGTGGAAACAAGGGAAATCGGGTAGCACCGAACAGTTCGACCGTGGACTTTTCCGAATAACGGAGCAACTGCAAGCGGTCAAATTGCTTACTCCTGCTTCTGATTCCGATGTTCTTATAACGATAGTTTCCTTCCCCAGAATTACTCACCTTCTTCTCATTAACATAGCTATCATCCCTCTTTCTGTAACAATCTCCATTAACTCTCCTCTTCTGAAGGACATTGCGAATTATTCGTGACGATGGGAATTGAGTCCAGGGTAGGATGACCGTGAACCCTGTAGTCACACCAGCAGGAGTAATTCACGGTTATAAACGTACACGGTTACCATTTGTCATTTCACTGCGCTTCGCGACTCTAAATGTCGGTTAATCTTTGTAAGGTTCCAGGGTGCTGTTCCTCTCCTCCCGATTCGTGCTGTTGAAATTTAGTAAACAATATCTCATAGAAAATCAGACGAGTAATCCACAGATTGATGCATTTCCAAGATATATCTAAACCAAATCTGCATCATGCAATTACTGTGTATTTAATGTTATTTTTACCATTATACCATTAAAGTCCATGAATTCATGCTGCCTACTGCGGAACTTGAACACCCGGCAGGACTTTATAACTGCGATCGCGGAGCTTGCAGTGGCATTTTCGCCAATATACAGATAGACGTTTCACGCTCGGTAATGAATCAGACATCATTATTTAAGATTATTTGTAGCAGTCGACGGAACATAGAATTTAAAGACTAAGGGATAAACCTGTCACAACATGGAGAAAACTGCAATGTTAAGCAACTGCACCAACTCCGGGACTTCTATTGGCTAAGACCTTATTACTAAGCACATAACAGAAAAACAAACCACCACCATCCCCGCCCTTCCACATTATATGTATGAGAACGCACACAGCCTTGAATTATGTATCTGCATCGTTGAATGCTGGTCCATTCATAAACAAGGACCAGGCAATTCAACGTAAATTTAATACGAATTTGGTACCAGTCGTAACATTTTTGGATTCCCCAAATTAAGTTTCCAAAACCTCAACAATTTCTGCTCATCTGATGTATTGTATACATCATCTATAACTCTCCTTGAAACAATGCTGTTAGTATTTACTTACATATTATGTATTATTCTGAATGCCAATATGTCGAGGAAATAGTCACGCACAGTGCTGGTCGTACAGTTTGAGAAATTCAAAATCATAAATCTGAGCCCAAAGAACCTGTACCTCCAAAGGATAGATTAGGACATTTGCTTTTCAGTAAAGCACTAGAAGAATCCCAAGATTCCTCATGAGATCCCCAAAAACATTCGTAAATTGGAGTATTTTATGACATACCGGGTAAAAAGAAATTCTCAAAGTTCAATCATTTCATTAAAAACAGAGTGCTAACTGTATAGAATGGAATTTAACAACAAGCAAAATGTTCGGTTCAGCATAACAAATTGGATCTTCTCAAAATAGTCTGTGACCCCGTGTAGTTTTCAAAGATTAGGATTATCGAAAAGCAGGGCTGACGGAGAGTCTTCTATAGTTCTCCTCATGTTTGAAGTTTTCCAGTCATTCGATCTGTGAAATTCCAATCAATGGTGCAGATCCACAACATAACTCTCTTGTCTTGGGAAGTGGGCCAGATTAAACCAAACGCTGACAAATTGAACATCTTCAAAACTAACTCCAAGAAGAGACTAGCAAAGCCACACGTGGAAAAAAAAGCAAAACGTGACGAAGGGTCTCGGCCCGAAACGTCTACAGCGCTTCTCCCTATAGATGCTGCCTGGTCTGCTGTGTTCTACCAGCATTTTGTGTGTGTTGTTGTTTGAATTTCCAGCATCTGCAGATTTCCTCGTGTTTCCATCTTCATGTTCACTTTGCCTCGCGTGAGATGACTTTTTCAACGCAAGATATAATGGTCTGACCAGCCTCCAGTGCTTACTTAATCTTTCGCATTTAAACAGATTGATAGAGCCCCAACATGTAGACGGGCACCTCGTATTTCAGCACCAGGCGCTGTCCTCTCCCGTGATTAAAGAACCGCGATTGCCTTGGGGCACGGCCGGCGGTCCCCAAAGGAGATTCTCCAAAATAATTTTAACATAATTGGAAGATAAACATAAAGAACTGGCATTATTATGCATACTAGGCAACATCGTCTCAGAATTTCTAGCATTGTCTCTTTATGTTTGTTTTTGATTTTCTCTTTCTATTGAAATATTCGATCAGTTTACTCAGAAATATTGTCTGGCGGGTTTGGGAGGTCCCCTAATGAACCGATTCGACCTACTTCACCGTTTTTGATTAACAGAGACGCAGCAGTTGAGCTTTATGTTTTTGTACAAGATATTTATTACAAGGTAGCTACGGGCTTTAAAAGTATACAGTTTGATCGTAAGAAAAAAAACGTTGCTGAATAGTTTCCTTGGGGCAGTCTGAACGATTGTGGGGTCGTGCAGCGAAGAATATTTCCGCACCATTTTACCGGGAGCCTTACCTTCCGTTTATCCAGTGGCTCTCCGTTCCCAGCACCTGAGAATGCCCTAATTATGCTCCAATGTCTTATATTATTGTGGTCTTATCGTTTTCCTCTGTCCCTCGTCGTTGACGCAACAAAATTATGTTTGTTATCTTCAGTGCTCAGGAATTATTTTCAAGTCAAGTCAATTTTTATTGTCATTTCGACCATAACTGCTGATACAGTGCATAGTAAAAATGAGACAACGTTTTTCAGGACCATGGTGTTACATGACACAGTACAAAAAACTAAACTGAACTACATAATTAAAAAAAAAACACAGAGAAAGCTACACTAGACTACAGACCTACACCGGACTGCATAAAGTGCACAAAAACAGCTCAGGCATTACAATAAATAATAAACAGGACAGTAGGGCAAGGTGTCAGTCCAGGCTTCGGGTATTGTGGAGTCTGATAGCTTGGGGGAAGAAACTGTTACATAGTCTGGTTGTAAGAGCCCGAATGCTTTGGAGCCTTTCCCCAGATGGCAGGAGGGAGAAGAGATTAGGACTAAACCGGTGCATTCACTCTGTGTTATTATCTATATAAAATAAGCAGCTGAATTGAAGACAGAAAGTTCTTTCCTCACCTGAATCCAGTCGACCGATGTCACTCAGACTGCATAGTAGTAATCTGTTCAGTTTTGCTTCTGATTACAGTTCCATTGCTTTACATGGAATGGAAGCAGAATTAATGTGCCCTTATCTTACAGTGTTTAATGGGTTTAATTTGAACATAACCAGTTTATTAGATAGATAAATAGATAATATTGAAAATACGATTTGTAAAGTCCACGAAAATGAGTCCATAGGTAGTAGAATTAGTTCAGAGTTGGGGCTATTGATGCCATTTCAGGAGCCCGATGATTGAAGAGTCATAACTATTCCTGAATCTGAGTGTGGGATGTAAGGCTCCTGCACCTCGTTCCCAATGATAGCAACAAGAAGAGAGCATGGTGCGGATAGTAGGGGTCCTTAATGAGCCATACTACTTTAAGAGAATATTGACACGTGCAACTGTCCTAACTCAGATTTATCACCGCTTATTTTAAGCTACAACAGCAGTAGTGGTACATGGAGCTTAGAAAAATAGAGGGCGATGCACTAGGGAAATTCTAGGCAGTTTCTAGATTATGTTACATGGCCAGCACAGCACTGTGGGCCAAAAGGCCTATAATTTGCTGTAGATTTCTATGTTCTATGTTCCAGTGGCCTGTGCTCATTGTCCACAACAGCAACCCAATTGACCTTTGTATTAATATTCTCAACTCTGTTTCCGAATCAACTCACAACCTGCCCCTTTTCATTTCAAAAGCTTCTTACAGCCCTATGACTCTGTGTGCTACTCTTAATTATAGCCTATTTACCATCACTGAGTTTGATTACTCCATGTTTTGCAACCATGCATCAAGGCACTCTCTTAGATCTCCCTCCCCAACCGTTTCTGACTTCATTTTCCTTCACTAAGATCATTCTCAAAATTTCTATCACTGATCATCAAAAATTTAAATATTGAGATTAAAATCTCAATATTTGACTTAGTATTATAATTCAGTTTATACTTTTCTCTGAAGTACTATAGGACATTTTACAAATGAGTGACATAAGTAAAGTTGTCTTGTTTTGGAAGGCATAGATAAGGCCAGAGAGAATTGTGTCAACAAATATCGCTGGGCAGGAATAGAGGAATACCCAAAGAATTCAGGATGCAATGGCTGTATTAAGGCAACTGATCTTGATTGATGGCCATTAGTAACACATTGACTTTAGGCAACCACCAAAGTTAAAAACCCATCCTAAATGCTAATTGCTTATTTGTTCTTGTTTCAAAAAAGGTCCCCTTTTGAGATTTTTCTTTGGTCCAGTTTTTATGTCTTTATTTAAAGTTCAAAGTAAATTTATTATCAAAGCGCATACATGCTACCATATACAACCCTGAGTCTCATTTTCTTGTTGGCACACTCAATAAATCTGTAATAGAGTAATAACCATAATAAAATCAGTGAAAGATCACACCAGCTTGGGTGTTCAACCAGTGTGCAAAAGACAGCAAACTGTGCAATTACAAAAAAACCCAATAAATTAATAGGCAATAAGTATCAAGAACATAACATGAAGAGACCTTGAAAGTGAGTCCATAGAGACATTGGAAAAGGTTCAAAGGATGTTCATGAATTTGATTCCAAAAATGAAAAGCTTATCATATAAGGAGTGTTTGATGTCTCTGGGCCTGTACTTACTGGAATTTAGAAGATTGAGGGGGATCTCATTGAATCCCTATTGAATGTTGAAAGGCTGAGATAGAGTGGATGGGGAAAGGATGTTTCCTATAGTGGGAAGACTAGGACCGGAGAGTACAACCTCACTATAGAGTGGTGTCCATTTAGAATAGAGATGAGGAAAAATTTCCTTAGCCAGAGGGTGGTGAATCTGTTGAATTCATTGCCATAGACAGTTATGGAGGCCAGATCAACTGGTGCATTTAAGGCAGAGGTTTAAGTCAGGATATGAAAGGTTACGTGAAAGGCAGAAGAATGGGGTTGAGAGGGAAATGGATCAGCCATGATCAAATGGCGGAGCAGACTTGATGGGCTGAATGGCCTAATGCTATCCTTTGTCTTATGGTCAACCTGCCCACTGGCAGAAACTGGGGAGTAACTAGATGCTGGATTGTGGGAGTGACAGCAACTCATAAGAGCATTCATCAATCACCCTTTCTCAGGTTAACATCACTCGTGACCCCATGACTGCCAGTCCAGCAGTGATCTTGTGTTACCTGGCAATCAACTAGCCCAGACTGCAGTAGCTCATGGTGAAATAGGATACAGTAGTCTGTAGCCTGATACTTATGGTTCAGAAATAAAACAAAAAAATGCTGGAGTATTAACAAGTGTTTGACCCAAAACATTAACTCTCTTTCTTTTTCCACAGATGCTGCTTGCCTTTCCACTACTTTCTGTTTTTATTTGAGAATTTCCAGCATTTGCAGATGTTTTTTTCTTTTCACTCGAAGTCTTCAGCTGCTCAAGTTTATAGCGCATAAGCATTTGAATCTACCAGTGACAAAGCAGCCTTGGCTGGGCTCTCTATCCTCCATTAAAACAGGAAGGGTGCTGAAAGGGAGCTTTTGGCTGCTCTGTAATTGTACTTAGGTATGTGTCACAGGCTGCTCAGTAGTTAATCATGGGAATGCTTACAGGGCTTAGGATGAGGATCCAGTGACAATTGAGTAATGGTGATATCTGAGTGAATTCCTTCATATGTCCTTGACACTTTGTAGAAGAATCAAAATGCAACTACAGTGCATCAAATGTAAACAGATGTAGATACAGGGCAATTGATGGAAATGCCAATTGGATGGATTGCTTTGCCTTTGGTTGTTCGTTGTGATTGGAAATCCCTTTAATTCCTCTCTGTGGTTGGAGGCTGCAGTTCTTTCATTCAACTGGAAAATGTACTTTTGAGCATAGAACACAAAATATTACCGCACAGCACAGGCCCTTCAATCCAGTATGTTGTGCCAACCTTTCATTCTACTCTAAGATGAATTTCAGCCTTTCCTCCTACATGGCCCTCCATTCTTCTAGTATCCATGTGCCTATCTAAATTTCTTAAATATCCATAATCTATCTGCCTCTATAACCACTTCTGGCAGTGTTGTTCCATGTGCCCCCAATCTCTGTGTAAAAAATGTAAGTCTGACTTCATTCCCCCTCCCATTCCTTCTTCCAATCACCTTAAAATTAAACCATGTTAGATTAGTCTTGGGTCAGTGGTCATCCACTGAATGTTGAAAGTGGCAAATATGATAATGATAATATCACTGCAATTTAAAGTAAAAAATGGTTAGGAATCGTCTTGTTGGTGATAATGGTTATTTGATCCATGACGTGTTTGAATATAGCATGCCGCTTATCAGCTTATGCTGAAGTATTGCTAAGGGACTGCTGAATCTGGGCAGGAATGACTTCTTCATCTGACCCACATCTGAAATCAACAGTTGGTTTCTCTTCATCATTTCCTGCCTAGGCTTTGTCCTGTTATTTTTCATGTCCTCTTCATCCTTTGCCTCCTCCTTCCCCTCTCTCATCCTCTGTCTCCTTCAATGGAGCCATGAGAGTACCATGCCCTGTCACTGTCTTTTGTACTTGGACTAACACAGCTACATAATAGCTAGGTGAGGCAGGGTGCAGGAGGAAGTGACATGGCATGGTGGCCGCGCTCTCAAATGTACTGCATTGGGCTTTCAGACCAGGGCAGTCATGTGAACCTTTGCCTTAGGACCTTCATGTTTGTCTTCCAAAGGTTCCATGTTGCGTGACTGTTCCAGTTCCATGTGCACAGGACAGGTTGTGGGGCAGTGAGCTGCCCATGCCAACAGTCAGACCTGTGTTGTGGCTGATGTATATTTCAGAATGAGTGGGCCTCGCAGAGCACAATGTCTTCAAGGTGAGAGCAGTTTGGAGCCCATAACACCACATATTTTCATCTGTTATTTCCTGATCTACCAGTTTCCATCTGCTGTTCACCCCAGGTATTATATGTATGGTTAACACAGTGCGCTAGATTCATAAACTCTGTTAGTATGGCTGAGTAAGAATCATAGTTACAACAAGATTGACATCATCATCTGGCTCTTCTCTTTGAGGATGCATAAGACGTTTGTAACTGTGCAACGTAATTGAACAAAAGGTATAAGGTAGAGCAGTATGCTGTGAGGATAATACACAGTTGGTACTTCGACCAGATCAGCATGTGTCACATGGGAAGAAACATCACCATGTGCCCATTTTCTGGGTCAATTTCATTTGGGATAGTTTATCAAATTAAACAGATGTAAAATTAACCTCAATCGCACCTCAATTATTAACAGATCAAGTCCTCTTCTGGAGTGAAGCGGAGTGAAAACATTTCCACACTTTCACAGTCGTAGGTCCATGAGTGCTAAATGACTGCATTGCTTGTGTTTGCCATGAAAAGGTGGATTTCCTGCAAAATTCACCTGCATCACGGTCACTTGATTCTGTTGGAGAAGTGAGTCAAATTACATTGTTTCCATTGGAAAGGATGAAGGCACATTTTCAAAGGATAAGCAGAGGTTAGATTATAGTAGGTTTAATAGTCAAACTGAAAGAAAGTGGACCAGTCATTGTGTAGGGCTCTATCACTGAAATAGGAGCCACCCCAAAGAGTTACAGAGGTTTTATTTCACTTTTAACTCTGCAGCTAATAAACTGAAAGTTATCCCTTTGGAACCTAGTCGTTGCAGGGCTCTTTCACGTGCAGTAAGTGAACCATTTATGTTCGCTACAGTCAATGTTTGATCTGACCAAACCTCAGATCAAATCTTAATCTGCTTTCTGCTTTATCAAATGCAGATGTGCATTTAATTATTATAAGTGAGAAATTAAAGAAGATTTACCAGATAAGTTGCAGGGCATTAAGAGTTTAAATTATGGTGGTGTGGATTTCGGTGTTGAACCTCAGAGGGACACTTTGATGATTCCGCATTTCAAAATACCAAATTCCTTCAGTTGTCTCTAGAACCCTCTTCCATCCCGAGTTGAAGGCGAGCTTCCTGTAAATGTACTGCCTTATCCTGTGTCCTTGGTGAACTTCTACTGATGTACTGTGAAGAGCTTTCTAACTGCTTGCATCAACATCTGGTATGGAGGGGCCACTGTACAGGATTGGAAGAATACTGCAGAGGGTTACAAATTCAGCTGAATCATGGGCATTCCAAACATCGAAGACATCTTCCAAAGGCGGTGCCTCAAAAAGGCAGCATCCATCATCTAAGGACCGCCATCACTCAGGACGTGCTGTCTTCTTGTTGCTACCATCAGAGAGGAGGTACAGGATAGCCTGAAGACACACACTCAATGTTTTAGGAACAACTTCTTCCCCTCCACCGTCAGATTTCTGAGCAACTTTTATCCAGGGCTGAAATAGTTGCCACAAGAGGACAGAGGTTTAAGGTGCTGGGGAGAAGGTACAGAGGAGATGTCAGGGGTAAGTTTTTTACTCAGAGAGTGGTGAGTGTGTGGAATGGGCTGCCGGAATAGTGGAGGTTGATACAATAGGGTCTTTTAAGAGGCTTTTAGGTAAGTACATGGAGCTTAGAAAAATAGAGGGCTATAGGTAAGCCTAGTAATTTCTAAGGTAGGGACATGTTCGGCACAACTTTATGGGCCAAAGGGCCTGTATTATGCTGTAGGTTTTCTATGTTTCTATAAACCAACCCATGCGCGCCACGACCGTGTAGCAGTTAGTGTGGCCCTATTGCAGCGCAGAGTGTGTCGGTGTGCGGAGTTCAATTCTGACACCATCTGTAAGAAGTTTGTACATCCTCCCCGTGAATGCGTGGAATTCCTGCAGATGCTTCAGTTTCCTTCCACAGTCCAAAGACATTCCGGATGGTATCAGAATCAGGTTTATTATCACCGGCATGTGACGTGAAATTTGTTCAATTAGCAGCAGCAGTTCAATGCAATACATAATCTAGCAGAGAGAGAAAAAATAAATAAATAAAATAAAACATAATAATAAATAAAGTAAATAAATTATGTATATTGAACAGATTTTAAAAACGTGCAAAAACAGAAATACTGTATATTTTTAAAAAGTGAGATAGTGTCCATAGCTTACAACCCTCTGCAGCTTCTTTCAGTCCTGTGCAGTAGCACCCCCCCCTCCATACCAGACAGTGATGCAGCCTGTCAGAATGCTCTCCACGGTACAACTATAGAAGTTTTTGAGTGTATTTGCGGATATGCCAAACCTCCTCAATCACCTAATGAAGTATAGCTGCTGTCTTGCCTTCTTTAAAACTATATTGCTATGTTGGGACCAGGTTAGATCCTCAGAGATCTTGACATCCAGGAACTTGAAGCTGCTCACTCTCTCCACTTCTGATCCCTCTATGAGGATTGGTATGTGTTCCTTCATCTTACCCTTCCTGAAGTCCACAATCAGCTCTTTCGTCTTACTGACGTTGAGTGCCAGGTTGTTGCTGCGGCACCATTCCACTAGTTGGCATTTCTCACTCCTGTACGCCCTCTTGTCACCACCTGAGATTCTACCAACAATGATTGTATCGTCAGCAAATTTATAGATGGTATTTGAGCTGTGCCTAGCCACACAGTCATGTATATATAGAGAGTAGAGCAGTGGGTTAAGCAGATTGGAATTTACAAATTGGACATTTGTAAATTGTCCTATGATTAGGCTAGGGTTAATTCAGTGAGATGCTGGCAGCAGAAGGGCCTATATACATATAGTTAATATCATTGACGTATGTCATGAAATTTGTTGCAGTTATAAATTACATGAGAAGTGTGCTGTGAATACACACGAAACAACAAACTTCAAGACATATGTCAATTATTTTAAACCTGATTCTGATTCTTGGTTGTTCCTATTTAAGAATCCCGCCACCTAATTCTTTCTCCTGCTTCTTCAAGGCTGAGAGCAAATGGCAACCATAGATCAAATCCTCTATCTGCACGGTGCCTTTAATTCACTGTGGTACAGTCAGGAGGACATTGAGTTCAAATCGCATTCCAAAGTGTGAAGGAAATTTCTGGGTGGACATCGCAGCACCGTACTGGGAGTGCTGCACATTTGGAGGTGCTGTCTGTCAAATGCACATTAAACCAAAGACTTGCCCGGCTTCCTGTGTTGATGCAGAAGATCCCATGGCATCATTCAAAGAGCAGCCAGTGTGTGGTCTTGCAACCGTCCACAGAGTAATGTTAACAAAAGACAGGTTATGTGACAATAATGGGTCTTGGCCTGAAACATTGACTGTTTATTCCTCTCCATAGATGCTGCCTGACCTGCTGAGTTCCTCCATTGTGTGTGTGTGTGTGTGTGTGTGTGTGTGTGTGTGTGTGTGTGTGTGTGTGTGTGTGTGTGTGTGTGTGTGTGTGTGTGTGTGTGTGTGTGTGTGTGTGTGTGTGTGTGTGTGTGTGTGTGTGTGTGTGTGTGTTACTCTGGATCTCCAGCATCTGCAGAATCTCTTGTGTTTACAAGATAATTTATCTAATTGGATCTTGCTGTGTGCAAATTTGCCATCATATTTCCTCATTATATCAGTGTCCACATTTCAGAAGAGCTTTTCAGTATGCACCGAGGTGATAAACGCTAATCTGTGAATGCTCCTTTTTTTTTTAACTCATTAGTTTTTCCGAGTTTTGTTTTGCTCTTTTCATCCTGTGGTTCTACCTTTCACTCTTCCATTTCCGTTTCCAATGTTCATTTGGTCTTTATTCATTAGGTAGCTAAGCTATGTTTTTGTACAACAAGGGAGGCTTTTGGTTATTATAACCTTTGCTTCCTGCTACTCGACATCCATTTAGAACTTTATGTGCAGTGTTTGATAAGTTGGAATTTCTTTATCGAAACAAGCTATATTTAACACACTGTGTGCATTGAGCAGGATGTGACTATCACATTTGGCTGAAATCTGCACCAACAGTGTCGAGGGAATAGTTTCTTTGGAGGTGAGAGCATGTGGTATTTTGGAACCTTACTGCAATCACTGTTACAAAAATGTAGACATCTGTTGGAAGCTCCATTAGCAAATTCATTTTTTTGATTATTTATAGTTTCGAAAGAAAACTCATTTTCTTCATCTTCTTAAACACAGAAACCAAATGGTAATTCTGTCAGGAGTTCCAGACTAACTACCACAACATGATAACTTGCAACATCCCAAGTTATAGTCTGTGGATGTGCAAGTAATAAATTGGCCTTTTAATTTAATTTAAAAAGTGAATAAAAATAATTCAGCACACAGCACAAGGGTGACATGTTAGATTTTGACCCATGCATTGCCATGTTGAAAATATAGTTTGTGTTAAGTGTGCATGTAGCTCTTATCTTCTCTACAAGATTTCAGGCTAAAAATCAGATACTAGAGAACACGTTGATTAATTTGAATGCCTATATTGACCTATTGAAACAATTCCATCCCTGCAAATAGCTTCTTTATTAATGTCAAATGTTTCAACTTCCAATGCCAAGAGCAGAATGCTCACATTACCCTACCTTACGAATGAAAGTTTATAATGGCATGAGCTGAAAACTACAACGGACGGATTTCAAAACACAAATCTATTCCATAAGGATTTTAGGGGAAGATGCCAAAAATCTAGTCTGGTGTGGGTTTTTTTTTGCCTTTGCACATAAGCCTGACTTCTGAACTTGATGCCTTGTTAAATTCCCACACCTAGCTTTTTTTTCCCATACAGCTTGTTGTTTGAAGTACAAGAAATTTGCGTTTTCTCTTGAAGAGAATGGCATGCTGATTTATTTATGTTCAGTTACCAAATCATCAGGATTTTTTTGCTTACTGGTTTTATGACAGTTCCTATAACTGATGAACTGCCATCTGTATATCTCATTCTCCACTTTCCAGAAATAACATTGACATCGTTTGATTGAAATTTATTAGATATTGGAATTTATATTCAGAGTAATCTTAAAAAAGCAAAGGATAATTGCAAGGTATATCAACTTTCTACTGGAAGAAACATCTCTTTAAATGTATTTAAAATCAAATCATTACCTACCAAAGACATTTTTGATAAATACCAGACAGACTGTGATGTATAATTTATAAATCTGGAGCTGGCAAGAAGGGAATGAAGTCCCAGAGAGAGTTAGTAAGAGGGAAGAATGCCAGGGGAAGAAGGGTCACTCTTTGTGAATGTGAAGCTTGTACTCTATTGACGTATCATAGTTAGAAAAGGTTATTGGTTCAAATGCCAAATCAGGTATTAAAACATAATCTATAGTGACTTTTTTTAACAGAAATGTAGGAATTCCAAATTTTAGAAAGTGGGATGATCTGAAAGCAATATTAATATGAGTCTCTGTCTCATAATTCTATGGCCAAATTTTCCAAAAAGAACAGCAGATCTCTCTGGTAACGTTCCACGTTAACTAATACTATTGATACAGATTAATCACCTACTCATCCTATTGCCTCATTTCTGGAGTATCTTTATATGAAGAAATTAGATGGTGTGCCACAAAATAACTTCAATCATGATGAATTATGGAGTCACAAAGACATGAACAGCATTAAACATATACAAGTTATTTTTTCAGCAGGGAAGGAATTGCAATAATTTTTATGATATACTGTATTTATAAAATGGTAATATATAAACTTTCTGAGCATTACTAATATAGAGTATTCACTGAAAAGGCCAATTTTCCTTCCACCTTTCCATGTTTCAGTTTCTTCAGTTATACAAGCGTAAGTACGATGAGTGCTTATTAAGTTTTGGCAGCTGTATGATCGCTTGATAGCCCAAGCAGAACTGCCAAACATGTACTTTATACCATCATACTTCAGAATTAAGCTGCACAGTATTCACATATGGATACCGAATGCAAATTATGAAATATGTACTTGTTAATTTATAACATACGCAAGGTCTCCAGTAGCATACTTAACATAAAGGCAATCAAAATGATTTTAAGCACTGTGTAAACTATTTTTAAAATACCACTAAATGACTGAAGAGATTTTATGTAAATGATTTAAAAGTTTGCTCCTTTATGTAACAAGATTTTGGAGCAGACCCTGTTTGCTCACTGTTCTTTCCTTTAAGGGCCACCTACAGTTTCCCCACACCTGGGGCGGGTGTTGAAGACCCTCCATTCTCGAGTCTAGCAGCAAGATCTGCATGGGCAGATGGAACTTTGTGGGCGCTGCAATGTGTCTTTACTCTGAAATGCCCCTAATGACCTGTGACAGCAGGGAAGGCTGAGGCTAGAGTTTTGCCATCTGTAAAACTTAATGGTGCATCACACATACAAAATGCTGGAGGAACTCAGCAGATCAGGCAGCACCTACGGAAGGGAATAAACAGTCAACATTTTGTGCTGACACCTTTCATCAACACTTGGGACTTCAGGACTTCATCAGGGTCTCAGCCCAAAACATTGACTGTTCATTCTTCTCCATAGATGCTGCCTGACCTGCTGTTCCTCCAGCGATTTGTGTGTGTGTTGCTTTGTGTTCTCTGCATCTGCAGAATCTCTTCTGTTTAAAATGTGTTATTGATTTTAAAAGTCATTTAGTGTCTTTAACTTTGGAATTGGAATAATTAATAAAAAAAAATTAAAATGTTTAAAAGCCAAATAAATAAAGTTAATTAAAATACATAAAACTTTTATGAGTATGTAAAAACATCAATCTAAATAATTTAAATGGAATATTTCCCTTCTGTACTCCCACCTAATCTTCTGTCCTACAATCCCCAGTGAGAGATCCTGTGGCAGGTCTAACTGAGTAGCTGTTCTCCCAGCAAGGTCTTGGTTAGCTGTCAGCTCCACGTTTCACCATGCAGGCGTAAATAGCTGTGTCAATTTGTGATCATTGGCGATTTTGATTAAAACCCCTACTTAAAAAGGTCACACAATATTTATGAAAATCTCTTTGAAGGCAGGAGCAGTCAGTTAATCAGACACTATCGACGGTTAAAAAATTGCAGATGCTGAAAATCTGAAATAAAAGGAGAAATGCTGTAAACACTATCAACGGACGAACTCAGTCAAGCACCTTAGTCAACATGGAGGAGTTAGTCCCTGTGGCCTGTTCTCCAAAGATCAGCCACATCTGTGGAGGGAGAGCCAGAAACAGCATTCAACAGTAAACAAAAATAGAATTTAAAAGACTGCTAATTCTTTTTTTTCCACAGATGCGCCTGATGTGGGGAGTGTTTCCAGGATTTTCTGTTCTATTTCAATTATACAGATTCTTGTAATTTTTTTTCTCTAAGATTAGTCCAAGAGTATTATGAACAGGACCTGTGGTATACCAATAAGAATGCAAACATATACTATCTAGAATCCCAGATATATTAAGGCTAAGTTCTCTTAGTAACATGATACCTAATCTTGTGAAGTTTTGCTCTTATTATGGAGCTTTGGTAAACACACAACACATGTAGCGCATATGGGACCTCGCCCACTACTCACTGAATTATTTACAGGAATCAGGCTTGACAACCTAGTCTTTTGAAATACGGAAGAAAGAATGTCAAGGTTTTGCTCTTTGTTAGGAATTCAGCAGGCGCTTGCACATATGTTATATATTACACAGCATGAATTTTGTGATTCACCGCATGTCATTGGATATGAGAGAGTGGTAGGATCTAGGAGGGAATTGATGAAAATGCAAGGAGAATTTTTTTAAAAAACAGGGTTAATGTAAGATTCATGTAAAATTGATTTGTTGATATTCAGAGAGACACAAGACATAGGATGCTGGAATCTGAAACAACATACAATCTGCTGGCGGAAACAGTGGTTCAACCTGAAACGTCAGCAATTCCTTTCCCTATTCAGATACTGCTTGACATGCTGTGTTTCTCCTGCAGATTGCCTGCTGCTATTAGTTGGTATTCAGTATGGTCTCAATGGGCCAAAGTGCCTGTTTCTATGCTGTATCTCTGAATGACTCTGAGACAGTATATTTAACTTGGGTCATACTGGTGCCTCAGTCAACATGGTGATTTCTCGGTGCGGAGGCATTGGAGACTTTGAATCCTCCCTATACAGATTACATGCAAAATGTCAGACACGGACAATATTTCTTTTTTTGGATAAAATGTCCTGGATCCTTCACCATGAGGTGGCAGTATTCATAGTTTTAATTCTTGGTCAAGGTTAAAAATCTTTAATTTATTCCTTGATCTAGGTCAGTGAGAAGATTAACAAAAAAGATGCTGAATGAAGCTGTATGAAATACAATGGATTTTGCATTTCAAACCTGTACCTTAATATCCGGAAAATGTTAGAGTTTAAAGGAAGTTGTGTGCTGTGTTTATCTCTGTTTATCCACAGGCTTGATGGATCATAGGGCCTCAATCAGTACCCAACGCACATTGGAAAACAAAATAAAGTGTCTACCTCCCCTGGAGGCCTTGCATCAACCTGTAACTTATTGAACATGAAATTCATTTGCACTATTTACTTCTCATTGTTCCCTCCTCAAATCTTACTTGCCAAAGGAATAATGGGACATTGACAGGATGCACAGTTGGGCTGAGAATTGGCCGATGGTGTTCAACCTGGAAAAGTGTAAAGTGGTTCAATTTGGAAGGTAGAATTTGAAGGAAGAATACAGAATTAATGGCAGGGTTCTTAAGCAATGTGGAGGAACAAAGGGATCTTGGGGCCCACATCCATCAATTCCTCAAAGATGCTGCACATGTTGATAGGGTTGTCAAGAAGGCACACGGTATGTGGCCTCACTATAGGAAGGATGTGAAAGCTTTAGAAAGGAGATTTATCAGGATGCTGCTGGGGCAAGAGAACATGCCTTATGAGCATAGTTTGAGCAAACTGTAGCTTTTCTCCTTGGAGTGAAGGAGGATGAATGCGACTGGATAGAGGTGTACAAGATGATATGAGGCATAGATATAATTGATAACTAGAGACATTTTTGCAAGCCACAAATGGCTAATTTATAAAAGGGGAGTGTCATAGATAAGCTTTGCTAACAGGGAGTTACACAGAGAGTTCTTAAGTGCATGGAATGCACTGCCAAGGGTGGTGGTAGAAGCAGATACATTGGGGCATTTAAAAAAGCACATGGATGATAGCGAAATGGAGGGCTATGTAGAAGGGAAGGGTTAGACTGATCTAAGAGTCGGTTAAAAGATCAGCACAACATTGTGGGCTGTAGCCCCTGTACTATGCTGTAATGTTCTATGTCCTATGAAAGCAACTTCTAGAGGTTTGCAAGATTTGTCAGTGCCCTATACTGAGTACATGTTAGCAAGTCTGGAAACAAGAAGTGACATTATTTCATTCACTAGGAGGTTTAAAAAAAAGCTGAAGCCAAAAAGAGAGAAAAGGTTAAATAATGAAATGCAAAAAAAGTCACTGTGCAAATCCAACGTTAGAGCTAAAGGAGAAGATCAAGGTGGAATACAGCAGAGAGCTGGAGAACAAGCTTGGGCAGACTATCACATGAGAGGTGTGGAGAGGCACGAGAAGCATCAGTGGCTTCAATCAGCCTAGCTGTAGAGCCTCAGAATGCAACTGTGAATGGGCGAATGAGTTAAACCAATTCTTCTATAGGTTTGACAATTGCCCTCCTGTTCACACCCCCCTCAGCACACCAGCCCAGGTGCCGAGGTGCCTAATAATCCCTCAGCGCCAACGCCTCCCCTTTCCCTCCTCCCCCTCCAGTTCAATATGTGGATGAACAACACAGAACCACAGTCTACATCCTCTCCTTGCCCTGCACCTACCATTCACACCACCACATGCCAACTGCTATTGTCCTGATCTTCACCTCCCCCAGCCCCACCTTCCACAAAGTCCCCAGTCATCGTGGACTCACCTTCACTACTGAGCAGGTGAGAAGGGCTCTGGGCAAACTCGGATGCGGCAAAGCATTGGGACCAGATGGTGTGAACCCCAAGGTCCTGAAGGAGTGTGCCGAGCAGCTGTGTGGACTTCTCCAGCGCATTTTCAATCACAGTCTCAGCCTGGAGGGGGCCCTCCGTGCCGGCACATCGTTCAAGCATCAAACTGCGTGTCTGGGAAAGAGAATGGTTGGCAAATTAGTCACCGGTTGGCAACTGGGCACTTTGGCTGAAACTGAAAAATATTTTTGGACTCCAGAAAAGATTTTGGGAATAGTCTGAGCAGATTTTGGCAGTTTGAGCCTAAGGTTGCATGAAATTACGAGAGGCCAAGAGTGATCTGAACAGCACTGTCATACTTCTCTTAAAGGGGAGAACAGGATAAGGAGCGAAGATTGGGAGAAGGAACAAGAAAATGGTGTTTGGAACCTACTGTCTGCAAGTGAGATGAAGGCAGATCCCTTCACCACATTTAGTACCTGGATGACCACGAATGGTCATACTGACAGGGCTATGGACAAAGAATTGGAATGAGGGATTAGCTTGTACATTTCTTTGGCCAGCATAGACAAATGACGTCCTTCCATGTCCGATCTGGCTGTGAAGGGCTAAACCTAGTTTTCTGGCAAATCCTATCAATCTCTGTAACTTTTGGATCCAAGGGTGTGAGGGTGCCAGTGTGAGAGAGAGTGATGATTTTGATGGGGACAGAAATATACCTATTATTCGTATTTTATTCAAAGAAACTGAGTTACTGAAGGCAATTGATTACACAGTATTTGCCGTCACCAATAAATCTTCTTTGCCATTTCCTTGGGATTGGGGATGACTTGTTGCTGCTCTATTTCCATGAAGCCAATGTGGGAATTGCACACCCTTCCACCAATGGGATAGAAGGTGGATGATGGGGTGATAGGTGGCTATTCAGTCAAGGACACATTGCTTTGGGCACTTACACGGGGTCTCTGTGAGTTGCTGATGCACGGACTCACGATTCTCGTTACCATCGTGTTCCTTTTCCACATTGAGTGGTCATGGGCCTGGGTTTTCTGGGAGTCAGTGGGGATGTTGCAATTCTTCAGGAACCTTTGAGCATGCCCTTAAATCTTTTCCAGGTAACCCCTTCTTGTGATCTATTCAGAAGATTCTGATTACAGATTCAAATTCAGATTTATTTATCACATGTACAGTGAAATGTGTCATCTGTGTTAACAACCAACACACCTAGGGACGTGCTGGGGGGAGCTCCCATGTGTCATCATACAATCCGGAGCTGACATAGCACCCCCACAATGCTTGGCAGAACAACACAGAACACAACAGGGCAGAACATAAGAAGCAAGAAAACACAAGCCGCTTTCCTACACACATGGAGAGTCCTCCAATCTCCATTCTCCAGGCTTCACCCATCGGGCTTTGACTTCCAGACTCCAAATGACCTTTAGGCTTCAGTCTGCAATACGGATCCCCAAACTAGTCGATGACAGGACCCAAATATATTGTACATGCGAGCAACAACTGAAATTGAAACAGCTGAAACATTTACAAGACCTTTTTTGGACTTCTATATGGATAGCAAAGGTCTAGAGGGAATATATGCTAAACCGGGACTAGGTCAGGAGGCAAACTTGTTGGCGTGGACGAATTGTGCTGAATTCTGTTTCCATGCTGTATAATTCTATCACCTACTTAAAGGAAGAAACTGGCCCTAGATGCTGGGGATATAAGCATGGCAAAGGATACTACTTCCAGTAAATTTGGAGGATCTTAAGGAGATAGTGTTAGGAGTGATTTCCACTGCCTTGAGGTGTCAGCTGTAGACAACTCACAAACATATGAAAAGGCAAGGATCAGTTCTACCCATTCTAAATATTACCTGTTCCATAGCTGGAGAAAGATTTAGTTAATTTTTACCTAATTCTGTAGCATTGCCTGTGGGAACGATTCATAATGGAGATAACAATGTTTCAAAAAAAAACTATCAAATACCACTCTCAAAACTTACTAAACAAAACTCCTATTGCCCAACTTGGTTCTCAGCGTTTGCTGGAATTGCTGTACATCACTGAGCAATAAAGTCACCACTGTCCTCAGGGTCTTTTGGCCAGAACAAGTAAGAAAGAAAATCAGGCCAAATTCTCAGCTCTAGTTGCAATCAAACAATCCTGATTAGACATTAGTATGAGTGATGTTGAAGACAGTCAGAGCTGAACTCCTAAATTCCTAATTGGAGTTATTAGTAAATATCTTAGTGTATCTGGCTCTTATTTAAGGTCTTGTTCAGAAATATAAACATCTCTATGAATATTAAGTTCAAGTAATCCTAGAAGCTTTTATCAGATTATGTTTGATCTTTAAACTTCCAGTGCAAAAATGCCCTCTCTATCTAATCTTTCGTAACAGGCATAACTTCTTAATTCTTTCACCATTCTTGAAAATCTTTTGTTCTGTTCTAGAGCCTCAATGTCCTTATTATACCATAGAGGACAGAACTGAGCACAGTACTCCAGCTGAATGTTTAATAGCTGTCATTTGTAAAACTGAGAATACCAGAATCCAACCGTGTGCTGATTTACTTAATGGAATCACCAACAAAACTTGAAATAGTAATTAGATTCAGAAAGATAAAGGACAACCACTAGCCATTCAGCTCACTAATCCAACATTAATCCTACTTATTAAATATAATTTATTTTCTTAAAAATTAATAATTATTTTAACTAATTGGTAACAACATTAGTGTTACAATGTGAGGAGTTCTAAAACGAGTATTTTTCTGAGCCTTCAATAAGAGCTAGAAGTTCCAGTATTCATTTTTTTCCAAAGTGCATGTGCACAGTTTAGCCATCATGCAAATGGAAGGCAGTAAATAGATTTAGTCTCCTGTGCCTTACTGCCATTGAGAGGAGGCACAGAAGCCTGAAGATAGATCACACAACATTTTAGGAGCAGCTTCTTCCCATCCAGTGGCAGATTTCTGAATGGACAATGAATCCAGGAATGTCACCTTGCTGTTGTTGTTCTCCTTTTGGATTACATTTTAAATGTTTACATACATTTCTTATTGAAATGTGCGTTTATATACATTTCTTATTGAAATGTATGTTATACTTTATGTATTGCACTATACTGCTACCACAATACAACACATTTCACAACATATGTGAGTGATACTGAACCTGATTCTGATTCTAACAGTGCAACATTATATTAAGGCTCCATTCTTGACTGGACAACAGATACGCTGGTGTCCCAAGTGCTTTATTCACTAAAGAATCGTGGTAGAGTACTAAGGGCTATGATGAAATCATTATTAATTAGCAACAGAGTCTTTTTCTTAATTCATTCACAGGAGGTGGTTGTTACTGGCAGGGCCAGCATTTATTCGACATCTTTAACTGATCTTCAGTTAAGCCACCTTCTTGACCAAGGCAGTCTTTATGTTGAAAACACTTGCAGAGTGTAACTAGATGGCGAGCTCTAGTCCTCTGATCCAGATGTAATAAAGGAGGTGCAATATTTCCAATCGAGATGTTAAAATAACTCGTTAGAAAGCTTGCAGCTAATGATGTTCCAATGCACTTTCTGCCCTAGCTCTTCTCGGTAGTAGAGTTTGCAGAATTACAAAAGTGTTCAGATGTTGTATATCTAGAAGGAATGGTTGATGGGCTACAAGCTTTGACCAAGGTTTCAGGTTATTTTGTTATTTATCAAATAGAACATTACGGACAGTGGTACTTCAGTCCATGATATAATGCCAACCTTTTAACCTACTCTAAGATCAATCTGAACCTTCCCTCCCACATAGTCCTCTATTTTTCTATCATCTATGTACCTACCTAAGAGCCTCTTAAATACCCCTAATGACTCTCCTCGACCACCACTCTTGGCAGCAAGCTCCATGCACTCACCACTCTCTGGGTAAAAAACACTTACCTCTGGCATCCCCTTATACTTTTTAAACTCTCTTCCAGTCATAATTTTGCCCCCTTGTATTACCCCCTTCTGTCCTGGGAAAAAGTCTCCACCTGTTTATTCGATCTATATCTCTTATCATCTTGTACACCTCCATGAAGTCACCTCTCATCCTTCTTCACTTAGAGAGAAACGCTCTGATTCGTTTTATCTATCCTCATAAGATATGCTCTCCAATTCAGGCAACGTCCTGGTAAACCTCCCCTGCATTTACCTTTCAGTTATCCATATTACTAAAGAGTTCTTCTGAATATAAATAGAATAAAGGAATCTCAGACCAAGCAATCCAAGGACTCATCTCATTCAAATATGGAATAATTACTTGGTGAGAGCAGGTCGGTGGCTGGAGGCTCTTCGGCGGGTTTAGATATCTTAGACAGAACTAAAAGCAGAAGTGGCTAGAAACACTCAGCAGGTCAGGGGAAATCAATGGAAAGAGAAAGTGAGTTACCGATGTGACATGAACTGTTATCTCTGCTTCTCTCTGCACAGATACTGCCTGACCCACGGAGTATTTCCATTTGCCTCTGCTTTTATTTCAGAGTTCCAGCATCTGTTATCTTTTATTACTTACAGTACTGAGGAAAAGTCTTGGGTACTCTAGATTTTTATATGGTTCCAACGGTATGGACTCCACAGAACCCTGATCTCAACATCAGTGAGGCTGACTGGGATTACCTGGCGAGATGGAAGCAAGCAAGACAGTCAAAGTCTTTAGGACTGTGGCAAGTATTCCAAGCTGCATAGAATATCATACCAGCCTATTTTCTTATAAAACTGCACGGCAGTGTACCTAAGAGAACTGATGTACTTTTAAAGGCAAAGGGTGGTCACACCAAATATTGATTTGATTTCGTTTTTTACTATTTACTGCTCTTTAGAGTAATTTTTTTGATATTTAGAAACTTGTCATTATTCTTCTCTTAATTAATTTTTTTTCACATATGCCTAAGACTTTAGCACAGTATTGTATAGCTGGCACTGAGAAACAGGTGAGAATCTAACAGTTGACTTCAGAAATATAAAAACATAAAATGCTGGAAATACTCAGTGGTAGACAGTACTTGTGGAGAGAAAAACAGAGTTAATATGACCCTCAGCACAATTCTAGTGCAGACCATACAGATATACAATACAGTAATATGAATAATTTAGAAAAAATTTCAGGAAGTTGCCATAGCTTGATTCAAATAGTCATTGTATCAGAGAGGGATATACCGTAGATGTCGGATTATAAGCCGCTACTTTTTTCCCACATTTTGAACAGCTTTGAACACTGCGGCCTTTACTACGGTGCGGCTAATACATGATTTTTTTTCATGCCGCCAAAAACATTTTGCCTCGTAACAGTAGACCAATAAAATTGATGAGTAGTTCACAGAGGTCCAATGAAATTGTACGATGAATCAAGCGCACTTTCACAATTAAATTATTGTAAATCAGTCATTTGTACTCACCCTCATCAACATGGAAAACACTCGAAGAAAAGCATTGTGCTGCCTTTATGGCAGTTATTTAGTTTATAATATTATTTGGCATGGTGTAAAGGATCAGTGGATCTTCAGAATGGCATCAGGAATAAATCAGGAATTCAGGTATAAACATTCAATATAAATACAGACTTATGGAATAAAGGTCAAAAAAGGCCGTTGGAGTGAATAGCATGAATGGATATAAGAACTATTGTCTGTTTGTTTCTCAGAAGGGATGTGCCTTATGATTTGCAAAGTTCAGAATGGATTAACCTAAAAAACACCAACGTGCTCAACCTACAACCTGACCCTGATGTTTAAACAAATTGATTGAACAAGTATAGATCCCTGACCATAACTTATTTGTGCAATCAACGGTCACTTGAACTGCAACTGTAAATATAACTTGTTCTGATCAAGAAGAGTTTCTTGCTATTTGTGTTACAGACCCTGGGATAAGCAGCCAAGTTCAGAAACTGGTAATGAATTTCTGTGTTCAGCACCACTTCCTGCAACACGTTGCTTTGAGACTAACAAGAGCACAAGTCTCATTAGACTTAACATTACACAATGAGCCCAGAATGTATGAACATTTATCTGAAAATGATCATATTATAATTGTGTTCAATGGATTGTTTAAGTGGAACTCGACACAGCCATTAAGATCTTAGATTTGCATTCAATACAATGAAGACCATGCTCAATAATCTGGGCAGGTCTTCTAATGGAAAATCGTAACAGTGGGAGCTGTTGGAAGGACCATTTAATATGATACTGAACCAGTTTAGACCACAAAGGGAAAAGTGTGCCCATTGCCTAAATGAACTCTACATGCAAAAATTAGCCCAATTAAAAAAGATAAGGGGCAAGAGTTCAGAGGGCATTCAATTATATAAAGTATAAAGTTATACAAAAATATAAAGTTAAAAGGAAAAGCTTACTTAAAGGCAAAAAATGGTGTATAAATTTACAACTATGATAAATAAACAGCAGGTAATTATAAAGGTAAACTGTCATTTACAGAACAGTACGTCCCTGTAAAAACAGTAGTAGCAGGAGTGCGATCACTCGAATCCAGTGTGATGCTTGCTTAAAGGGCTGTCCATTGGTGGGTCTTCAAGTGGCTCTCGAGGCTGATCTGGGATCCATATATTCTGGTGCAGTTTTGGGCAAAAGTACGTGGTGGTTGTGGTTAGTAGCAGGTGTATTTGTTGTTCAGTCTTCCCTTCAATGCAATGCCTTCTCGTTGAATTTCTGCAGGCTGATGTTGCTGTTATCCTGGAAGCACTTCCTTTGCCCATTAGGAGCTCATTGACCTTCCTTCAGCTAGGAGCAAAGGATCTGTTTGGGAAGATGTGAGTTAGGCATCCAGATGAAGTGACTGATCCATTAGCTCTTATTATGTTGGAGATGCCGTTCATGTGGGTCTCCTCCACTATGCTGGTGTTGTTGCATCTGTCCTTTCAGTATGAAGATGAACAGCTAACATGATTCATCCCTTGTACAGGACTCGTGGCTATACTAATCCCAACAATTTATCCTTGTTCTGGAACATCCCCTGAGCAGAGAAACCCTTCAGTCATTGGCAGACCTCTAGATGAAGCAGCTTGGACCCGTGGACTGAGCACTAGCCCTGTTGTCTAAAGCTGGTCTACCTGCTGCTTTTAAATATCTCTGATAACCTCAGACATTTCCAGACTGCTTAAACTGATTCTGAATTGTTTAAATATCTGCGTTCAAAGATCAGAAAACTGATAAATGGTATATTTATTTGAACATGTTATGTTGCTGTGAGTTAATTAAAAACAAATATTTAGCATAATAAAGAATATTTTGAATGAATGTATCTATTCAATCAAGATCAGGACTTACTTGACAGAGGTAGCGAACCCTCTCAGTTCAGGATGTTACAGAACTCCACTGGAAATGAATAACACACACAAAATGCAGGAGGAACTCAGCAGGCTAGGCAGCATCTATGGAAAAAGTATAGTTGATGTCTCAACCCGAAACGTTGACTGTACTTTTTTCCATAGATGTTGCCTGGCCTGCTGAGTTCCTCCACCATTTTGTGTGTGATGCTCGGATTTCCAGCATCTGCAGATTTTCTCTTGTTTCTGATTTGACCGGAATTGAAGGGAAATTATTACTTATAAAGGAAAGACCAAACAGATCACAAGACAAGATTAGTGCATATACATATAAGAACATAAGAAATAGGAGCTGTTTACCATCCATCCCATCGAGCCTGCCCCACCATTCAATAAGATCATGGCTGATCTGTCTGTAACTCAGCTCCATCTACCTGCCTTTTCCCCATAACCCTTAACTCCCTTACTATGTAAAAACCTATCTAGCTGTATCTTAAAGATAGATAGTGGATGGTGAAAATAAAAAGTTCTGAGTTCAGATTGACTGTGTTACAGTTCTTGTTGAGTGTTTGGGAATTTTGATTGGAAGGGATGAGTATTCTGCCAAAGGATTAGTAGGAGGACATTGCCAGGAAGAGCACAGAGATATAGTCAGAATCAGAATCAGCTTTAATATCATGGCATATATTGTGAAATTTGTTGTCTCTGTGGCAGCAGTACAATGCAATACATAGTAATAAAAAAAAACTGTGAATTACAATAAGTATATATATTTTTTAAATAGTTAAATAAGTAGTGCAAAAACAGAAATAAAAAAGCATGGGGGTAGTGTTCATGGGTTCAATGTCCATTCAGAAATCTGAGGGCAAAGGGGAAGAAGCTAGTCCTGAATCATTGAGTGTGTGCCTTCAGGCTTCTGTACCTCCTTCCTTTTTGAGACATTGCTCCTTGAAGATGTCCTGGATACTACACAGGCTAGTGCCTATGCTGGTGCTGACTAAGTTTATAACTCTCTGCAGTTTATTTCAATCCTGTACAGTGGTCCTCCCCCACTCCCTATACCAGATTGTCTGTAAAATATGCTGTCAGAAGCAACTGTGTGTGACTCTTTTTAAGATGAATCTTTGTGGCCTTCTTGGGTACTAAACTCTGTAGTATCCAAGACATCTTCAAGGGGCGGCACCTCAAAAAGGCAGCATCCATTATTCAGGACCCCCATCACCCAGGACATGCCCTCTTCTCACTGTTACCATCAGGAAGGAGGTACAGAAGCCTGAAGGCACACACTCAGTGATTCAAGAACAGCTTCTTCCCTTCTGCCATCCGATTCCTAAATGGGACTCATGAACACTACCTCAGTTTTTTTCTGTTTTGCACTATTTTTGATCTAGCTATTTAATACACATATATACTTGAATATAATATTTACTTATGTTTTTCTATATTATCATGTACTGCATTGTTCTGTTGCCATTAAGCTAACAAATTTCACGACATACGCCAGTGATATTAAACCTGATTCTGATCTTCAATAATCTACTCCTTAGCTTAGTGACTGCTGCCCTGTTAGTCTGATTGCTGTGTACAAGTGGATAGAATGTTCTCCTGTACTTGTCTTTGTTGACATTGATACGAAGTTCATGTTTTAGGCCAATTACCCTGATTGAAACTGGAATGGCTGGTTGTGTGACAGGAGGTAGGCTAGCTCTGAAGGCATTGTTACACTAGGTTTCTTTTTGTGCTGTTATTTCTCTCACCTGCTAGGTATTTCTGCACTTTTAGTGACGTGGTTAACCATTAGCAAGATGCTTTGATGGAGAAACATTTAAGTTTTAAGCTGTCTCATTCTCTTTAATGACTATATTGGCAAAGCGCCCCCCCCCCCCCCCCCATCTATGTCAGGTCTCACCAATGTAGGAGTGGCCACACCTGGAGCATCAGATACAGTAGGCGAGTCCCAAACAATTCACAGGTAAAGCGGTGCCTTACCTGGAAGGGCTGTTTGGGGTCCTGAATGAAGGTGGTGGAGGAGGTGAATGGGCAGGTGCAGCACCTCTGCCACTTGCAAGGAAAAATGCCAGAAGAGAAATTAGTGGGGAGGGTGGAATGGACATGAGAAACATAGAGGAAGTTATTTCTGAGAAAGTGGGGAGTGGGGTGTGGTAAAGATGTCTTTGGTGATAGGGTCCCATTGAAGATGGCAGAAGTTGAGGAGAATGATCTGTTGGATGTGGAGACTCAAAGAGAGGTAGGTGAGGACATGAGGAACTCTACCCCTGTTAAAAAGGCAGGAAGATGGGATGAGCACAGATGTGTTAGAAGTGGAGGAGATGCGGGTGAGCACAGATGTGTTAGAAGTGGAGTAGATGCGGGTGAGGGCAGAATCAACGGTGGAAGAAGCAAAACCCTATTTTTTGAAGGAGAGCATCTCTAAGAGCATATTCTGGAAAGGAAAGCCTCATCCTGGGAACAGAAGTGGCGGAGATGAAGGAATTGAGGGAATGGTATAATTAAAGGAGACAGGATGGGAAGAGGTATATTCAAGGTAGCTATGGAAATCAGTAGGTTTCAGTAGACAGTTTGCCACCGGAGGTGGAGACAGAGAGATCGAGAAAGGGGAGGGAGGTCTCAGAAATGTACTAAGTGGATTTCAGGGCAGGGTGGAAGCTAGAGTCATAGTTGATGAAATTGAATAGCTCAGCATGGATGAGTGAATCAGCACCAATGTAGAAATTAATGTAGCACAGAAAGAATTGGGGAGCATTACCAGGGAAGCCTCGGAACATGGAATGTTCAACATCACAGGGAAGGCTTGGAACATGGACTGCTCCATATGTTTCACATTTGAAAATGTCTTTTGCAAAGCATAATTAATGCTCAGTCAGCTGCTAATTTTAGATCAATGCTAATTCAAATCTTGTTATCCAGAATATTATAATTTACTGTATGAAAAAAAGGATGGTTTAGGTAATTATGCCACAGGATGGCCATGATCTCTCTGAGTGGTGGAGCTGAATATCCCGCTCCTGTACCTATATTCCTGGGAGTAGCTACGTGGCTGAGGAGATACGGCGCGTATGCCATCTGTCGGTTCAGAGCTAAGACAGGTAGTGATGAGAATGAAGGGCTTCCATGTAAAGCTGATGCTGTGGCTCCAGAGGAGGTAAATAGTGGGGGGTGAAGGACAGAGCAGATGTAACAGTGTTCAGCCACTGGAATCCATGCAGTGCTGCGTCCAATGCCCTTCACTTCTTTTTAGGCAGCCCCCAAAATCAATGGTGAGGGTTCTGTGGTCTCTTGGGAGGTTGCAGGGTTGATGATGCTGATGTAAAATCCAGGGAATCTGGGCAGGAGATGCTTGGCACTTGGGGTGAGAGTGTGGATTGGAACAGTTTATTACACCCCATCCATAATATGTCCATTCAGATTCAGATTTATTTGTTTATCACATGTTGTACATCAAAATATACAGTGAGATGTATTGTTTGTGTTAAGAATCAACACGCCCAAGGGGGCAAGTGTCACCCCACATTCTGGCGCCAACGTAGTGTACCCACAATGCCTGGCAGGCCAACACGGAACACAACAAGTAACCCAACAACACATGCCAGATGTTGGAGGAAAGCAGCATCCCTGGAAGGGAACAAAGAGTTGATGGCCCAAAACGCTGGCCTTTCAGTCGCTCCCCTCAGTCGATGCTGCCTGACCTGCCAAGTTCTTCTGCACGTGTTGCTCTTGATTTCCAGCGTCTGCATATATAAGAAATAAGAAACAGAAGCAGAAGAGCAAACAGCCCCTTGAATCCACCATGCCACTCAATTCCACTGCTTCTGATAAAGTCTTGCCCTCAAAATCCCCTTTCCACTTCTCTCTCCATACCAGTTGATGTCCTTTTGGTTTCAATGTCTGCCTTTAATTATTTAATGGAACCACCCCACTGCTCTCTGGGAAAAAAGAATCCTAGAGTCTCAAAAGAGAAAAGGTCTCCACATTAAGAAGGCGTATGGTGTATTGGCATATGGTGTATGGTGTATGGTGTATTTCATCAATCGTGGAACTGAACTTAGGAGCCGAGAGGTAATGTTGCAGCTATATAGGACCCTGGTCAGACCCCACTTGGAGTACTGTGCTCAGTTCTGGTTGCCTCACTACAGGAAGGATGTGGAAACCATAGAAAGGGTGCAGAGGAGATTTACAAGGATGTTGCCTGGATTGGGGAGCATGCCTTATGAGAATAGTTTGAGTGAACTTGGCCTTTTCTCCTTGGAGCGAAGGAGGATGAGAGGTGACCTGATAGAGGTGTACAAAATGATGAGAGGCATTGATCGTGTGGATAGTCAGAGGCTTTTTCCCAGGGCTGAAATGGTTGCCACAGGAGGACACAGGTTTAAGGTGCTGGGGAGTAGGTACAGAGGAGATGTCAGGGATAAGTTTTTTACTCAGAGAGTGGTGAGTGTGTGGAATGGGCTGCCAGCAATGGTGGTGGAGGTGGATACGATAGGGTCTTTTAAGAGGCTTTTAGATAGGTACGTGGAGCTTAGTAAAATAGAGGGCTGTAGATAACCCTAGTAATTTCTAAGGTAGGGACGTGTTCGGCACAATTTTGTGGGCCGAAGGGCCTGTGTTGTGCTGTAGGTTTTCTATGTTTCTATCGCCGTGTCAAATGGATGTTTCCTTTTGCCTCTTATACTGAAACTATGTTTCTTTGTTCCAGAAGGGGAAACATTCATCCTGCCGGCGTGCCTCAGAAATTCTATATGTTTAAATAAGATCACCTCTCATTACACCACACACCAGTGATTATAGGCCCAAGTTACTCATGCTATCATCAAATATCAACCCCTTTATCCCAGGAATCCAATCTGGTAAACCATCTCCGCAGAACCTCCAATGCATTTCGTACAGGGTGCAAAGCCATTCTGCAGGCTCTGTCTCACTATAAAATCTCATCAAAGCTTTCCTTATTCATTTTCTATAGCCCTTGCAATAAAGGCCAACATTCCACTAACCCTCCTGATTAGATGTTGAAAGTTCATGCAGACTTTTTATATTTCATGTCATTGGACAACCACTCCCCTCTGTGTCACATTAAGTATTCTCATTCGATTTGAGTAACAGTTTCCTTTTTCATTCTCCATTCCAAGATTAACAGGCACACAATTTACCACAGTACTTTGCCAGCTTCTTAAGTTAATCATACTCCTTTATATCTTCTTTATGTCTGTCTCACAACTCGCTAACTCAACTATTCCAGTATCATCAGCAAATCTGGCTATGGCGCAAAAGTTCCTCATCCAAGTCACCTCTGGCAGCCCATTTCATATATAGGCCACCCATTTTGTGAAAAAGTTGTCCCTCCAGTCCTTTCAAATCTTTCCCTCTTACTTTAAACCTTTTCCCTCTTGTTTTGGACTCCCCTATCCTGGGGAAAAGCCTAACTATTCACATTATCTATGCCTTTTCTGATTTTGTAAGAATTCATAAGGTCTCTCTTCAGTTTTGTGCTCTCTTAGTCTATCCAGAGTCTCCTAATAATTCAAACCCTGCAGTCCCAGTAATATTCTGGTAGATCTTTAATGACCTTTCTTTAACAGGGTGACCAGAATTGTAGACAGAGCTTCAAATGTGGTTTTTACCAATGCCTTGGACAGCTGTAGCATGACATCACAACTCCTGTGCTCAGTATCTTAACCAACAGAGGCAAACTTGCCAAACATTTTCAGCATCACCCTGCATCATCACTTTCAAAGAATTAGGCCGTTGAGTCGTCAGAGTCATAGAGGAGAACAACACAGAAAAAGGCCTTTTGGCCCATCTAGTCCATGCTAAAATATTACTCTGCCTAGTCCCATACCTGCACCTGGACCATACTCCTCCCATCTATATACTTCTCCAATCTTCTCTTAATTGTTGAAATAAAACCCATATCCACCACATTCACTAGCAGCTCGTTAGGCAATCTCACCACCCTCTGAGTGAAGAAGTTTCCCTTCAAGTTCCCCTTAAATATTTTACCTTACACACTCAAGCTAGTCTCACCCAGCTTCTGTGGGAAAATCCTGATTGCATTTACCCTATCTATACCGCTCATAATTTTGTATACCTTTATCAAATCTCCCCTCATTCTCCTACACTCCAGGAAATAAAGTCCTAAACTATTCAGCCTTTCCCTATAACTCAGGTCCTCAAGTCTGGCAACATTTTTGTAGGTTTTTTTCTGGATTCTTTCATTCTTATTGTTATCTTTCCTCTAGAGATACCTGCACCCTTCGGTCTCTCTGTTCCTCAAAACTCCCCAGAGCCCTACTTTTACTGTGCAAGTGCTCCTCTGGTTTGTTTTAGCAAACTGCAACATATCATGCTTATTTAGATTAAACTCCACCTCCCTGTAATCTTAACTTTCTTCACTGTCCACTAACACACCAGCTTTAGTGCCATTTGTAAACTTATTAAACATGCCAGCTACATTATTATCCAAATCATTCATATAAATGACGAACGACAGTGACCCAGCACCATTCCCTGTGGCACACTATCATTTACAGGGCTCTTGTCTGAAAAGCCATCTTTTACTACCACACTCTGCCTCCTCTCATCAAGTCAATTTTGTATCCAATTGGCTAGATCATCCTGCGTTCCATGTGATCTGAACTTCCCTACCTGCCTAGCATTCCCTGCAGTGTAGGAGAATGAGGGGAGAGGTACACAAAATTATGAGGGGTATAGATGGGTTCAATGCAAGCAAGTTTATTCCACTGAGGATGGGTGAAACTCGAACTACAGGTCATAAATTAAGGATAAAATATTTAAGGGGAACATAAGGGGGGGGGAGCTTTTTTACTCAGAGGGTGGTCAGTGCATGGAACAAGCTGCCAGTGAAGAGGTGGGTGTGGGTTTGATTTCAGCATTTAAGCGATTTGGGTAAGTACATGGATGGGAGGCATATGGAGGGCTATGTTCCAGGTACAGGCATTCAACTGCATGAGGAAGCACCTGGTTAACTACCTCAGCTCATCTCTGCTGAGCAATTGGATATGAAGAAGGTCCAGAGGAGGTTCACAAGAATGATCCCGGGAATGAAAAGGTTAACATACGAGGAGCGTTCGATTGCTCTAGGTCTGTACTCACTAGAGTTTAGAAGAATGAGGGGGGAATCTCATTGAAACTTACTATATATTGAAACATCTGAAGAGAGTGGTCTTGAAGAAGGTGTTTCCTATAGCGGGTGAGTCTAGGACCGGAGGGCACAGCCTCAGAATAGAAGGACATCCCTTTAGAATAGAGATGAGGAGGAACTTCTTTAGCCAGAGGGTGGTGAATCTGTGGAATTCATTGCCATGGGTAGGCAGGTCATTGGGTATATTTAAAGCAGAGGTTGATCGGTTCTTCATTAGTAAGGTTACAGTGAGAAGGTACAGTACTGTGCAAAGGTCTTAGGCATTTTTGTATGTAGGCTGCCTGGCACTCTTGCACAGTACTGTAGTTATTTTTTGTATTGTACTGTACTGCAGCCATAAAAAAAACAAATTTCATGACATAAATGAGTGATGATAAACCTGATTCTGATATGGGTCTCTGTTCTGGACTGAGAGTGAGAAGGGGGACAAGAGAGGGGAAGAGAGAGAGGAGGGAGTGGGAAGCAACAGAGAGACATTCTATAATGATCAATAAACCACTTGTTTGGAATCAATCAATGCCTGGTGCCTCAAGGCTGAGTAGCACCACGCAATGCCACCCACCCCCACCACCCTGGCACTCTTTATCTGCCACCTGTATCACTCCTCCTCCACAGCGCCCCACCCTTGCTATTCCCAACATCCATTGTTTGCACTAGATTTACAAACTGGCTCTCTGCTCCATATTGACAAATACAGTACTGTGCAAAACTCTTAGACACCTTAACTATATACGATAAATGTGCCTAAGCTTTTGCACAGAACTGTAGGAGAACGAGATTAAGGGGGATAATAAATCAGCCATGATATAATGGCAGAACAAACTCAATGGGCTGAATGGCCTAATTCTGCTTCTTGGCTTTATGAGTATAGGTAAAAGTGAGATCTGGCGGCTCTATCAGAAGTTACAATTCCAGGGAGACCTGCTCCAGATTAACCCCCGAGCATTCCTTTCTTGTTGACTAAACCGTTTTAAAAGTACTTGACTTCATTTTGCCATTTATCACCCCTCCCCCAACTTTCAGTATAGATTTGGCAAACTTTGTATCTCTACTGCAGATATTTAACTTGCACTCATGCCAATAAATTCTTAAAAGCATTCCAATTCCGCACGGTGTTTAGCACGACTGACAGAAATCATTACTTGCAACATAAATATTTAAATCACAGAATTTCTCCAGAGCTATGGTGGCACTTGGGTAAAGTTGTACCAGTGTGAGGGTTATTAACTTTGGAAAGAGCATGAAAAGAAATTATTGAAATCATAATCCATCTGTCATGAAAAAAAAACTCCTTAAATGATGTGAAGCAAACTCTTGGCAAGAGGGGACTAAAACAACTTTCGAATTCTCTTGGTGGAGTCCATGTGGTGAGGCTTATGAGAAAAGAAAACATCAACTAAGCCACAAGACTGGATTAGTGCATATGCGTGCAATGCTGTGTGCTGGGAATACACTCAGTTTCCTGAACTCAGCCATCCCACAGGCCAAATCAACACCATCACAAATTTCAGTCCATCTGGGAATTTTAGCTGGGATAGCTGGGCATTATGTCACAGGATCAGCGGGAAGAAATTTCCAGATATAGTGTGCAGAAAATGCCGTCAAAGGAAATTGATCTGCTTTCAGTTGGATCCGTGACAGCATCAGCTGTTTGTGCCTCGCCTTTGAATTTCCACTCTGGCCCTTCGTTATTGCTCTGTACAAATAGAAACCTCGCACCTGATCAGGCAGCGTCTGCAGAGACGGAAGCAAACCTCAGGGGGCAGATCGCCCTACCTGCTTTGTGTCAGCTGACCCGCAAGTTGAATTGTAAATTCAGTAGATGTTACAGTAATCGAGTCTACAAAAAATTTTGACAGATGTACTGTGAAGAGCATTTTAACTGATTGCATCACCGTCTGGTATGGAGGGGCTGCTGCACAGGATTGGAAAAGCCTGCAGAGGGCTATGAACTCAGCCAGCTCCATCGTGGGCACTGGCCCTCACAGCATCAGGGACACCTTCGAAAGGCGATGCCTCAGAAAGGTGGCATCCCTCATTAAGGACACCCATCACCCAGGACCTGATCCCCTCTTATTACTGCCATCAGAGAGGAGATACAGGGGCCTGCAGACACACACTCAATGTTTTAGGAGCAGCTTCTTCCCCTCAGCCATCAGATTTTATGTATGGATGTTGAACTAACCCATGAACACTACCTCATTACATTTGCTCTCTTTTTGCACGACTTATTTGACAGAGAATCTGATTTCCTGCACTATGTGGAATCTACATGTTCTCTCAGTAACCATGTGAGTTTCCTCCAGGTGCTGTGACTTCCTTCCCACATCCCAAATGTGTCCAGGTTAGGATTCAAGATTCCATATGACCATAAGATACAGGAGCATAACAGTATGAAGGTGAAAGGCCTTGATAGAGTGGATGTGAAGAGGATGTTTCCTATGGTGGGAGAGTCTAAGACCAGAGGACACAGCCTCAGAATAGAGGGATATCCTTTTAGAATGGAAATACGGAGGAATTTCTTTAGCCATAGAGTGGTGAGTCTGTGGAATTTTTTGCCACAGGCAGCTGTGGAGACCAAGTCTTTATGTATATTTAAGGCAGAAGTTGATAGATTGTTGTTTGGTCAGGGCATGAAGGGATACAGAGAGAAGGGGGGAGATTGGGGCTGAAAGGAAAATTGGATCATCCATGATGAAATGTTGAAGCAGATTCGATGGGCCAAATGGCTTAATTCTGCTCCCATATCTTTTAATCTTATGGTCTTATGACTTTAGTGAATGGAACTGTCTAAAATGGGTTGACGGCCTACTCCTTCTCCTGTTTCTTATGTTCTTAAAGTAAAATACGTGGTGGCAACACACTTTATTTAAGGTTCTTTGACAGGGAAGTTTACAGCCGAGGATTCTCTTATTCACTCTGGCTTGGTCAATTCAGAAAAATTTGTGGGGTGGGGTGGGTTTGAGAGCAATTTGTCTATTTCTAGAACACCATATTCAAGTCAAAGCAACTGCTGCTCCTATACTGAGTGACAAATATCAGTCAAGATATTTTCTCCACAGGATTCTCCTCCCTAATCCATAATATTTTGCCTGACACTTTGAATTACCTACACACTGTTATGGATTTTTTGATCATATTCATCTTTTGTAGCATATTTTACAATGGTAATTACTCACATTACTGGCTTATCACTATACCACACTCCCCTTCTAAGTTTGTGACCAGAGAGCTTAGTAAATCATGTGCTAGAAGCAACAGAAATGTAATGATTGGGTTAATTTGATTCACAGCAGTCCCTGTCCGTTCAGTTTAACCTGTCCAGCTCTCCTTGGGGTGCTCACAGTATCTCACCCCTCATTGGTCCTTATCTGCATCATAAGAGTGTGGCATTTGAGAATCACAAGCTTAATTTTTTATACTTTCAGATTAAAAAAGCAGTGAAATAGTTAATTTGGTGTGACTTTCTTTATTAAATTGGTGCAAGAGCACAACTAGGAACTCAAGTTGGTGTCCTGTCTGAAGGTTCTTATACTGAGAGTTCGAGTTGAACGAACATTAGCGACACATTTTCACTGAATTCTGTGACGATCCTAGTATCAAAATCCATGACAATGTGTCAGCATATTGCACAATAATTAGCTGCTTCTGAAGAACATAAAAAAGAACATCAAGATTAAAGGCTTGTTCTATTTGGGGAAAAAAAACATAAATTGCACAGATGTCCTTTCCAGTAATAACTCTTGAGAAAACATGTTGGTATTTGTCATCTGTTTTGTTTTAATCTTTAGTTGCCATGGCCCCAATCAATATAAATTATTTACCTCAGTAACTTTTTATTCCTACGCATCTTTTAAAATGGAAATTAGGTGTTGGCCTTGCCTGGGAAGTTGCTGGCATGGTTTTTGAGGGACTGTAGTTTTCATACTGACATCAGAGTGTGTGAGGGTGATTACTTGTCCTCTCCCATGGACTAGTGGCTCGTGAGTCCATAAGACCATAAGATACAGGAGGAGAATTAGGCCATTTGGCCCATCGAGTCTGCTCAGTTGTTTCATCATGGCTGATCCAATTTTCCTCTCAGCCCCAATCTTCTGCGTTCTCCCCATATCCCTCCATGCCCTGACCAATCAAGAATCTATCAACCTCTTCCTTAAATATACATAAAGACTTGGATTCCACAACAGCCTGTAGCAAAGAATTCTACAGATTCCCCACTCTCTGGCTAAAGAAATTACTCCGCATTTTCTTTCTAAAAGGCCACCCCTCCATACTGAGGCTCTGCCCACTGGTCTTAGACTCCTCATCATAGGAAACATCCTCTCCATATCCACTCTATCAAGGCCTTTCACCATTCCGTAGGCTTCAATGAGGTCACCATTCATTCTTCTGAATTCTAGTGAATAAAGGCCCAGAACCATTAAATGCTCTTTACATCACAAGCCATTCAATCCTGGAATCATTTTCGTGAACTTCCTTTGAACCTTCTCTAGTTTCAGCAAGAGTCACGCTGCCATCCTCGCTCGGTAGTTCACTAGGACCCGGCAATGAATGAAGCACAGGCAGTCACTGCCCTGGACTTGCTGTCCCAATATTTCATCACAATGACCTAACTTCAGAATTAATCAGAAACCAGGGGCCTAACTTGGTTTCTCCCTGATACCATCTGCATCACAGCACATTTTCAGATTTTCGTTCTGTTTTTATCTCAGCTTGTGCTGTTCTGCATAAACACGGTGCTAAAAGGAACAGACTCGGATGGAAATCTGGGCACTCATGAGGTTCTAGGGCAGCATCAGTAACAAACATCACCACCATCCATAAGTTCATGGCTCCAAATATCCTTGTTCCCTTCAAGCCAGGGGAATTGCCCGTTCAGTAAACAGGGGCAGGGTAGAAGTGGTGAGGTTGCAGCTCAAGGCCACGTGTGTACCAACCAGCAGAGAGAGTATACAATGTACTGAACCTAGCCATCCCACAACCCACTGATCATGATAGAACCTTGCCAATTCATTTGTGAAAGTTGGAGGATAAATAAACAGAAACAAGACAAAATCTGCAGATGCTGGAAATCCGAGCAACACACACAAAATGCTGGAGGAACTCAGCAGGCCAGGCAGCATCCATGGAAAAAAGTACAGTCGACGTTTTGGGCTGAAACCCTTCGGCAGGACTGGAAAAAAAGAGCTGACGAGTAGATTTAAAAGGTGGCAGGAGGGGAAAGAGAAGCACAAGGTGATAAGTGAAACCTGGAGGGGAGAGAGAAGCACAAGGTGATAAGTGAAACCTGGAGGGGGAGAGATGAGGTAAAGAGCTGGGAAGTTGATTATTGAAAGAGACAGAAGGCCATGGAAGAAAGACCTCCAATAATTCCCCCCAACACCCCCTCCTCCTTCTCCATTGCTCATCCCCTTTTCCCTCTCTCACCTTATCTCCTTGCCCACCCATTGCCTCCCTCTGGTGCTCCTCTCCCTTTTTTCTTTCTTCCATGGCCTTCTGTCTCTTTCACCAATCAGTTTCCCAGCTCTTTACTTCATCCCTCCCCCTCCAGGTTTCACCTATCACCTGGTGTTTCTCTTTCCCCTCCCTCCACCTTTTAAATCCACTCCTCAGCTTTTTTTCTCTAGTCCTGCCGAAGTCTTCAGCTCAAATCATTGACTGTTCTTTTTTCCATGGATGCTGCCCGGAAACCTGGATGCTGAATTCCTCCTGCATCTTGGATAAATAAGCAGTCTGTGGTCAAAGGAGGGTCCCAGAGCATCCCTCCCCTCTCTAGTGCTGGGATTCAGCAAGCCAGTGCTGAAGACACAGACGAACCCTTTCTAACTATCTCCAGCCAGAAGTGCCGAGAGGCCAATTCATCTTGACATCCTTTTGAGGTCCCTATTATCCCAAAATCCAGCCTGCAGCCAAGTTCATTCACTCAATGACTGACAATAGGTCTGTTTTGCATCTGGATAGTTGCTCTGTTTATCCTTAATTTTATTACGTGTCTATATTCCAAAAAGATTTGATCACTTTTATTGGCTTGACCTTTCAATGGAATTTTACTTTGAACTTCTCTTGCTAACACGCATTCTGTCTGCTTCCATCTCTGTCAGTGCTTCCCACCCACTCTTTGTCATCAATGCACTGTTGGCAATGAATAGATTATATACTGTAGATATCTTGTATTACAAGTTTTACTGCACGTTCTTAAATTCCTGATTTTCATCTTCAAATGGAAATATGAGCAAGCCTTACAGTTTGTGAAGTCCTGTGGGAACTGGAGATTAGGTGCATTTTTGTCCATTATCAATAATACATTCACTATAAAACAACACCTACAGTATATAGCAAGCCGAATTCCAATTGAAATTTGGAAAAACCAAAGGAAATTTCCAGTTTCACATTAACTGAAAAGAAGCTTCTTGATTTCACATCCAAACAGCCATTTTAAAACTGGCCTTAGCTAAACAACTGGTTAGCTTTTTATGGACATTGTTTGCCTTCTGTTCCCGTTGATCACTGACTGTGGCCTTTAGAGTTCTATTATCTTGCACAGCTGATGCCTTCATCCTTACCCTTTCCTGCTCTCTATCCAAACCCTTTGTCTCACTCTCTCTTCCTGCTCCCTTACAGCCTATTAAGTGCATTTTTTCATGCATAAATCTACATCAAATCACCATACTATACAAATCCATTTAATCAATTCTTAGGGCAATCACATAGCCTTCACTGAATTCACTCCAGGACGATGCCCCATTTACTGGATGCCTCTGGAAATGTGGCTTGTTAGCTCCCCGCTTACAGCCACTGGATTCCGTGGCAAGAAACCCAACTTTCTCAGGCTTTGTATGTCTAGGGTGTATACAACTTTGTTCCCACCAAATCCACGAGGTTAGGATGTCTTGGCCACCCAGACCCCGGTTTGTGTGAATGCTTGTGTGATTTACTGCACCCGGCAATCGCCCATGGGCAAGAAATAACAGATTGTACACCGCATACAAATAAGTATATTTAAGAGTGTTAACTTAAGCAAACAGTTATTAAAGGAAAGAAAGAAAATACAAAAAGGGCTCATTATATTTGAACAGTCACATGTGCACTGTGGAGCTTGTCTGTAACTCACGCGCTGGACCCTTGGTCTGTGTGAAGGCTCACACCAACTTTCAAATGTTACTCGAAATCCAGCTTCAACAAACAGGCTCTCCCATGGGAGTATTGGTCCTTCCTGCTCAAAGCACCCTGTGACACAGGGACGGCATCCTCCACCACGTTCCCTCCTGTCTTCTCCCAGCTCCCACCAGCAAAGACCTCTCCCCCCATCCAGCATTCTCTAGAACTTTCTCCCAATTCTACCATCCTGATTGGCTGGCACCACATCCCTAAAGTGAACAACAAAGTCTCTTATCTCAGCTTAAACCCAAAAAGCTGAAAGCAGAACAAACTGCACTTACAGAACTGCTAAGATGAAATGCCTACAGTATAGCAGGAATAAACCTTAACCGGAACATTACATGAACATATGTATAATGTATAAGACTGTAAGACAGAGAAGCAGAATTAGGCCATTCTGCACATCAAGTCTGTTCCATCATTTCATCATGGCTGATCCCAGATCCCATTCAACCCCAAACACGATATCCCTCACCATATTCCTTGATGCCCCAACCAGTCAAGAATCTATCAACTACTTTGAAAATACCCACGGACTTGTCCTCCACCGCAGGCCGTGGCAGAGCATTCCATAGATTCACCACTCTTTGGCTAAAAAAATTCCTCCTTACATCTGTTCTAAAAGGACACCTCTCAGTTTTGAGGCTGTGCCCTCTACTTCTGGATACCCCTACCGAAGGAAACATCCTCTCCACATCCACCTTATCTAGTCCTTTCAAAATTCGGTAGGTTTCAATGACATCCCCACAAGTTCTTCTAAATTCCAGTGAGTGCAGGCCCAAAGCTGACAAATGCTCCTCATATGTTAACCCCTTCATTCCTAGAATCATCCTCATTTACCTTCTCTGGACTCTCTCCAATGACAATACATCCTTTCTGTAATCAGGGGCCCAAAACTTCTGACAATACCCCAAGTACAACTGACTAGTGTCTTATAAAGCCTCAGCATTATCTCCTTGTTTTATATTCTATTCCCCTTGAAATAAATATCAATATTGCATTTGTCTTCTTTACCACAGTCTCAACCTGTGAATTAACCTTCTGGGAAGCTTGCACGAGTACTCCCAAATCCCTCTGCACCTCTGATGTTTGAACCTTCTCTCCATTTAGATAATAGTCTGCACTATTGTTCCGTTTACCAAAATGCATGATCATACATTTCCCAACACTGTATTCCATCTGCCACTTTTTGCCCATTCTTCCAATTTGTCCAAGTCTTGCACAATAACATTGCTTCCTCAGCACTACCTACCTGTCCACCTATCTTCGTATCATCTGCAAACTTTGTCACAAAACCATCAATACCATTGACTAAATCATTGACAAACAATGTAAAAAGCAGCGGTCCCAATATTGACCCCTGAGAAACACCACTAGTCACTGGGAGCCAACCAGAAAAGGCCCTTTTTATTCCCACTTCCTGCCTCCTGCCTGTCAGCCATTCCGCTATCCATGCCAGTATATTTCCTGTAACACCATAGGATTTTATCTTGTTAAGCAGCTTCATGTAAGTCACCTTATCAAACGCCTTCTGAAAATCCAAGTAAATGACATCCACTGCCTCTCCTTTGTCCACTCTGCTTGTTATTTCCTCAAAGAATTCTAACAGATTATTCAGGCAAGATTTCCCTTTACAGAAACCATGCTGACTTTGACTTATTTTATCATTAGTCTCCAAGTACCCTGAAACCTCAGTCTTAATAATGGACTCCAACACTTCCCCAACCACTGAGGTTAGGCTAACTGGCCTATAACTTCCTCTCTTTTGTCTTCCTCCCTTCTTAAAGAGTACAGTGACATTTGCAATTTTCCAGTCCTCTGGGACCATGCCAGAATCAAGTGGTTCTTGAAAGATCATGACCAATGCATCTGCTATCTCTTCAGCAACATCTTTCAGGAGTCTAGGATGTGGTCCATCTGGTCCTTGTGACTTATCCACCTTAAGTCCTTTCAATTTTCCTAGCATGTTTTCCTTTGTAATAGCAATGACACTCACAGACCTCTGGAATACAGCTAATGCCCTCCATAGCAAAGACTGAAGCAAAGTACTCATTAAACTCATCTGCCATTGCAAAGTACTTATTAATTCATCTGTCATTTCTTTGTTCTCTATTACTACCTCACCAGCATCATTTTAGTGTGGTCCAATACCAACTCTCACCTCCCTTTTATTCTTTATGTAACTGAAAAAAAATTTCAGTATCCTGCTTTATATTATCAGCTTGTTTGCCCTCATATTTCATCTTTGCTTTGTTACAGCTTTTATTTAGCACTAGATGTATTAAAAGATTCCTTAAAGTCAGGATATGGATCAAAGACAGGTGAATTCACTCAAGGTCCAGTTCTGTTGGGATCTAACAAACTTCGAAGTGGGTGAGACATGACGATGGGAGAAACATGAATAGAATGGAAATTTTAATAATTACCTTAATTTTTATTGCAGTATTTGATTATTTGATCTTTGTATTCGCTTGACTTCGTGTTAATTTCACCCAAACTGCTGATCAGTATCTATTTGTAAAGAGGACATTTTTCACTTCAAGAACTTCTAGCATAATATATTTGTAAAGGAGGAATTTTTATAAAGATTGCAATATGCATGTGATCATTATATTGAGTCACTATATTGTATCATTAATAGCTGGAGAAACTAATGGGGTAAAAATTGTACAATACTGTTAACACTGAGTAACCTTAATTAAGTGCTTGGTTAATGAACATAGGAAATAAAGATATCTACTCAAGAATCACTAATAGAATGTTGATTATCTCTCAGCAACGTCCTTAAAGTTAACTTCAAGGTGTAACTGAAATAAATGGTTAATTGCATATGGGGAAGCCACTTTCTGTCTGCAGTAGAAGAGACAGTAAATGTCATTGCACAACTCTGCTTGAAGGCAGGATTCTTTGGTAGTGAAAATCCAGCCAGTCCCCCAGGGCCAGTTGAGCAGGGTTCAGGTTAGACTAGTGGAATGATTAGCATAGAACATTAATCATTCTCTGATGATGACAGGTCAGAACTGCTCAGATCCATGATTGGAAAAAGCTAGGTGGTGCCGCTGCAGCTCTTGATGAATGGGGTTGGGTCAGGGTTGACAGCTGTTTATGTCTAAGAGGACTGTTGAACAAATTAAGTTACTTTTCCTCAATTGCATTTCTGTTGGCGATGTGGCTGATTGCTTCCTGAATAGGAAGAGTGTGGACCAATAGTGCACAGGTGCTTGTTGCATGACGGAGGGAACATACGAGATTCCACAGGCTGTCTCTCAATAAGGATTCCCCACAGGTGGAACACACATTCTGAGATTTCAGGCAGTTGGAAAAGGCCATGAATCTCGACACATTCCAAACAGCCAGAGTAGACAGTTATCTTGAGGAATTTCAATATAGTCAAAAATGGCAGGATATCCATATAAACGCCATGCAGTCAGACAAGCAGTTGCCTTATACAAATTCCACCACTGACAGACACATTTGAGAATTTTGACACACCTTAAATCTAAGTCTTTTTGTTATTTTTTTACATTGAATTGAAACACTGTTTTTATTCTTATGGCCTAACTTAACCTAATTGCCCAAGGATTAAACAGGTTTTTGTTGCTTAGCATCACTGCCGTTTAAGGATACTGCACAGTATTCATACCGGGTGTTGGATACTCTGTGCGTTTTATGTCTGGTGACATATTGAAAGTCAGCTGTAAACAGTTATTACCCTTCAGCCACCAGGCTCCTGAGCTAGCATGGATAACTTCACTCACCACAGCTCCGAACTGATTCCACAACATGTGGACTTGCTTTCAAGAACTCTACAACTCATTCTCGGTGTTATTCATTTACTTACAGTATTTTAAATTTTTTTTTGTATTTGCACAGTTTGTCTTCTTTTGCACATTGGTTGTCTTTCAATAGTTTGGAACAAAGGTTGAAGTTGAATCCTCTAAGGTAATGATGAAGCCTCACACTTCCAGCTTCTGTGATTTCCATCAGTCCTGAATCTTTCCAAGATATCTAGCTTCCTCCATATCCTTCTATGTGAGCATCTCTGATGCCAGCACTCCAGTCTTGTCAGCTGTGCCTCCAGAAGGCAAGATCTTAATTCTCCTCAATTAATCTCCACATCCTTCCCTCAGAAATATTCCTGAAATGCTCCCTCTGGCCAATACCTGCCTATTCTCCTCATCTTGTTAGTGCCATGTTTTGCAGATAACACCAGTGAAATTTGGATATTTTATATGAATTAAACATAAAATTGTTACATCATGAAATATTGTTCAACAAGGCTTTAGAGGCTTGGAAAATTCAACATTACAAATGTCCAACCAACTGCGATCGACAAGAGCCAACAAGATGTTAAAACGGTCCAGCCAAGACAGTAGTATGTAGGTCAAATGTAGAAAATAATTGAGCTTTATAGTTATGCAGTCAGATTACACCTCTAATGCAGTTACCAATTAGCATTGCCAAGAATAAGAAAGATGGTTATGCTTTAGAAACTCTGCAGAGAAAAGGCACAGGATTAATCGTCAATTTCAGGAGTACAAGTAATGAAGAAAGATTTGAGAAGTTCTGGAGTGTTCCATGTTGGAAAGGAGAAACTCAAGGAACAAAGGAAGGGTGGAAAATTGATAAAGATGCTGGAAAAAAAATAGCATGGTGGTTTGACTATGCTAGAGGAATTAACGGAAAATGGCAGTGAACGAAAGACAGACAGGCAGATATACTTTATTGATCCCGAGGGGGAAATTGGGTTTCATTACAGTCGCACCAACCAAGAATAGTGTAGAAATATAGCAATATAAAACCATAAATAATTAAATAATAATAAGTGAAATATTCCAAGTGGAAATAAGTCCAGGACCAGCCTATTGGCTCAGGGTGTCTGACACTCTGAGGGAGGAGTTGTAAAGTTTGATGGCCACAGGCAGGAATGACTTCCTATGACGCTCAGTGTTACATCTCGGTGGAATGAGTCTCTGGCTGAACGTACTCCTGTGCCTAACCAGTACATTATGGAGTGGATGGGAGACATTATCCAAGATGGCATGCAACTTGGATAGCATCCTCTTTTCAGACACCACCGTCAGAGAGTCCAGTTCCACCTCCACAACATCACTGGCCTTACGAATGAGTTTGTTGATTCTGTTGGTGTCTGCTACCCTCAGCCTGCTGCCCCAGCACACAACAGCAAACATGATAGCACTGGCCACCACAGACTCGTAGAACATCCTCAGCATCGTCCGGCAGATGTTAAAGGACCTCAGTCTCCTCAGGAAATAGAGACGGCTCTGCCCCTTCTTGTAGACAGCCTCAGTGTTCTTTGAACAGTCCAGTTTATTTATTGGCAGTATATGTCGCAGCTCTGATATTATCACTCAGCCAGCAGATGGCCAGTGACAAGTTTAACTGGTACAGGTCACCACAAGATATCACCAATGCCACGCTTTGGTAAGTTGCAGTCCACAACTATTATGTAAATGCCTAACAAAATAAATCAGTGTTGTTTTGGCATGCTGTCTTATTTGCTCTTGTTAGGTGCATGTGCACTGCACGCCTGTGTTGCTTCCTGTTCCCACCTGCCCTGTCATCCCTCCACCTACCCCAAATGGGACTAGCTCAGGAAGGCATTTTGGTTGGTATGGACAAGTTTGGCCAAAAGGTTTACAACCCTGGCTCCTGGACTTCTGAGGCTATATAGGACAGGTGCTACATTGTTATATAATAAGCTATACTTCTTGTAGCATTCTATGAAACGAAAAGTGGTGACATTGTGGTGGGTGGTGGATGTGAGATGTTAAGTAATAGGTGTTAACCTGACTCCTCTGATCTCATTGAATAAACATTGTAGCAGTGAGAACAGTAATTGCACAAATGTCAGAGGAATCCAAGAACTGATAAAGTGCAACATTTGGTATCTTGCTGAATGAAGGTTGTGCCTCTAAACAACTGCTTCTGCTATATCATGTAAGAGCCCACCTAAGGGAAAACGTGATTCCTTGGACTGAGCCACCAATTTGGTCACTAGCAACACAATATACACTGTCTGGGCTTTGACATGATACTGTACAGTGTCAAATTATTAACTACAATGCGTTCCAAAGACTCCTTTAGAGTACCCATGGAAATAGGCAATGAAGGTTAGAGTGGGAGAAAATGTAACAAGTTATTAGTTTGCAGTTTTTCTCTGGGCAACATAAAATTATTTCTGCTTGATATTGCTAGATTTTAAGTTTTGAGCTAGGGCCTATTTCATTTTTCTGATTGAACTTTTGATGTTTTTTTTTCCCCTATGTACATTAATTATTGTATCAACTGATCAGTTGCTCTTACCATTAAATCTGAAAGGACTATAAAAATAGGAGACCTAGTTTTTGGTTTTGTTTATTGACAAATGTCTGCCCCCCAGATAATTTAACAGGAATTTTCTTTCTATATTTGAACTTGGTACTGCAGCTGTTGAGGCATTGGATATCCTACCCCTTCTGATCATGGGGCTTCTTTTCCTCAATGACATCATTGAACTTTTGCACCAATAACAGCAGTATTGCACCAAAATCATCAGTGTTACCCCTCAATTTTGGGGTGGACCTCCATTGTATTTTAATGTATCAAATAGTAAAATCTCCACGATATCAATGTGCTCTTGTGATGAGGTCACATCATAAATCCATTTGTATTGCCTATTCCTGGTTACTTTTTCAACATTAAGAATCAACAGGATGGTGTTCAACTATAATCACCTACAACTCAGACTAGATAGAAAATGGCAGGCAGTTCCCTAAGTCCTTGCAACAACTAGCACCTTTCAGAATTTATTTTTGATGGCGGCCTTTAAACAACTAAAAATCACAACTTGTCAAGTTGGAATAAATTCCTAAGTTTTGCTTTTGACCACCTTAACCGGGGGTTAATGTTGTAACCTCACTACCGTGCTCCATTGGTTCTCTGTAAATTTACTGTGTTTTGGTGAATTTCTTGTTAATAAAGGAATCTCTATCTGACACTACACAGGACTTCCGGATCAGAGTTTTTGATTCTGCACTCTTGGGTTGTTGTAAACCTGGTAGCTACCATCTTAGTTTCACTGGCCTGGATTTTCCTGTCTTATCAGCCTATGCTTGATCATACTGAAGGTATGTGAACAAAGATTACAAATGATGGTAAGGAATTGGAATGGGTTTATTGCACATTTACCAAGGTACAATGAAACACTTGTATACTGTTCATACAGATCAAATCATTACACGGTGCATCGAAGTAGACAGACAGACATACTTTATTGATCCCGAAGGAAATTGGGTTTCATTACAGCCGCACCAAGAATAGTGAAGAAATATAGCAATACAAAACCATAAATAATTAAATAATAAGTTAATCATGCCAAGTGGAAATAAGTCCAGGACCAGCCTATTGGCTCAGGGTGTCTGACACTCCGAGGGAGGAGTTGTAAAGTTTGATGGCCACAGGTAGGAATGACTTCCTATGACGCTCAATGTTACATCTCGGTGGAATGAGTTTCTGGCTGAATGTACTCCTGTGCCTAACCAGTACATTATGGAGTGGATGGGAGTCATTGTCCAAGATGGCATGCAACTTGGACAGCATCCTCTTTTCAGACACCACCGTCAGAGAGTCCAGTTCCACCTCCACAACATCACTGGCCTTACGAATGAGTTTGTTGATTCTGTTGGTGTCTGCTACCCTCAGCCTGCTGCCCCAGCACACAACAGCAAACATGATAGCACTGGCCACCACAGACTCGTAGAACATCCTCAGCATCGTCCGGCAGATGTTAAAGGACCTCAGTCTCCTCAGGAAATAGAGACGGCTCTGCCCCTTCTTGTAGACAGCCTCAGTGTTCTTTGACCAGTCCAGTTTATTGTCAATTTGTATCCCCAGGTATTTGTAATCCTCCACCATGTCCACACTGACCCCTTGGATGGAAACAGGGGTCACCGGTGCCTTAGCCCTCCTCAGGTCCACCACCAGCTCCCTAGTCTTTTTCACATTAAGCTGCAGATGATTCTGCTCGCACCATGTGACAAAGTTTCCCACCGTAGCCCTGTACTCAGCCTCATCTCCCTTGCTGATGCATCCAACTATGGCAGAGTCATCAGAAAACTTCTGAAGATGGCAAGACTCTGTGTTGTAGTTGAAGTCCGAGGTGTAGATGGTGAAGAGAAAGGGAGACAGGACAGTCCCCTGTGGAGCCCCAGTGCTGCTGACCACTCTGTCTGACACACAGTGTTGCAAGGGCACATACTGTGGTCTGCCAGTCAGGTAATCAATAATCCATGACACCAGGGAAGCATCCACCTGCATCACTGTCAGTTTATTTTTAGAGTAGATATCAGGGAATTCTTCACACAAAAAGATGGTCACATGGACTGAGCCACCACACAGAGGAGGGGAAAGTTATTTCGAAAACAATTGGATTTTTGAGAGAAAAGATATCATTCGGATCTCCTTATAAGGATGTATGAATCAATAATTAATGTTTGACAAATCTGACTATCACACTCATATAAGGATAGTGCAAGTAAATAGAATCTGGCGTTTGTTTTGAGCCTCTCACTGTGAATAGATCCATTATAAACTCTTGTGGACAAGAGTTACCTCTTCAAATCACTGGCAGTCACAAGAGCCCCCAGAGGCTGACAGCACGTTCTGACAGACACACAATGCGGGAAGCACTAGGCAATTCTACCGACAACAGCAACTGTCATAAACAGACCCATGACTATTCATCTCCCAGTTCTTTGCCATACTAATTAAACGCTGAAGGTTTATTTTTCATTTTCAATGCAATTTGGATCTTTTTCAAGCAAATCTCAAGAAGTTGTTAAAGGTGGGTTGGATGAGTTTGATTTTGGTTTGCTTGCAATTTTCTCCCACTTTTAGTTTCCAGGGTACTGAACTCTGTATATTAATGTAGGCAGATTTCTGTATCCAGACCCCTTGCTAATGCTTCACATTGGCCTTGCCAGATTACACAGGGCCAATTTCCAGCAAGACGCTCCACTACATGCTTCATGGGTGTCTATAGTCTCTGACGTATTAGATTGGGCCTTTGATTATTGGAGGGTAGATTAACTAAGAAAGATACAAGATGTTGAGAGGTCTTCAGGGCAAATGCTGAAAGCACATTTCTCTTTAAGAACTCAAGACTATAAGATATAGGAGCTGAATTAGGCCATTTGGCCCATCATGTCTGTTCTGCCATTCGATCACAGCTGATCTATTTTCTCTCTCAATCCCATTCTTCTGCCTCCTCCCCATTACTTTTGATGACCTTACACACAAAACTATTAACCTCTGTGTTAAATCTACCCAATGACCTGGCTTCCACAGCCACCTGCGGCAGTGAAGTCCACAGATTCACTACCCCGGCCAAAGAAATTCCTCATCTTCGTACTTCAGTGCTCTATGATTCTAAACGGAATCTCTATTCTAAAAGGACATCCTCTTTGTGGGTGAATCCTCATCTAGGGGGCTTAACTTTCAGGGCAAGGAGTGAGGAGAAAACTCTTCTCTCAAACAGAGCCAATCATACGGAAATTTCTACCTTAACGAGATTGAGACTGAGTGTATTCAAGGCCATGGTAGATCAAGATTTTGTACCAGGGCACAGGGGTTATGGGGATCAGGTAGGAAGCTGAAGTTAAGGTCAGATTCCACATGGTCTTACTGAATGTTTGTGAGGGTCCGAGGGACTGTAATTCTGCTCTTATTTCTGATGTTCTTTTGAGCCACTGAGACAAGCATTCTTGTTAGGATCTCCATATTGCCTGTACTTGATGGAACTTCTGCCATATGTCTGGGTTAGCTATTGTAAGATATGAAAAGTAGTGGCTTTTTGGGGAACTGATATTTGATATTTCCTCACTAAAGCAATCGTAAGAAGCTGTCATTTTCAGTTTCTGCCACTCAAAATATTCCGTATTCTGTACTGGAGATGCTTTTTGTAGACTTCATTATTGCTTGGCTTTGCAATAGAAAAGAAAATGCTGGAGGGACACAGCAAGTCAGCCAGCATAGAGACAGAGGAATACTGAATCGGCAATTCGGTGTGATGGCCTTCCATCAGAACTGGGAAATACAAAGGCAAAAAAAGGGAAAGTTCAGAGGGAAATAAAGGAAGGTTTATGATTTGGAAAAATAAAGAAAACAAAGGGAACAATAAATCTAGTTGACGGGATAGGAAATACATTGGTGAATAATAAAAAGTAGGTTGGAGAACATAAATTGGAGAACAGAAATAATATCTGAAATTACTAGAATGATGTAAAGTCATCAAGTGAAATGCTTCTTTCTCTATAAATGCCTTCTGTCCTGATGAGTATTTCCAAAATATTGTGTTTTATATCCACTTTCCAGCTTCCACAGTGCTTTCTTCCAGAGTAGCCTACCTTTGATGGAGGGCTGAGCTGAAGACAACATCAAACCTGTGTCCAGCTGCCCAGTGACAATGAGCTACAATTGTGATTCACAATAATAAACCACTCCCAAGCCTGTGAGTGAAGCTGATGAGAACAGACCAGGTGTGGTTTCATTCAGGAATTTTCAAGATCTGAGTAATCAGTCCACAGCAGCTGTAATTTATACACCACTTTGTTTAAAGATAGTTGTGAATTTTAAACAGGCAAATTCAAGGAAGGATAATCTTTACTCACCACATGTATTGGGAACTTGCTGTGGGGAGTTGGCACAACATGCAAAAAAAAACATCCAACAATTTTAAAGAATAAGAATGATATAAAGTTAGTACAGATATGGAATAAAATGTGCATAAATACAATGTAAACAGCAGTATAAAAATTGCTTACAGTGCAGTGACTGAAGTAATAGATAGAGGGGGAAGGTGTACTAACTAAAATAGCTGCTCAGATTAACTGCCTGGGGTAAAAAACTTTTAAGATGGAATGATTTTTTGTGTTTTGATAGTTCTTTAGCACTTTCCAGAAGAGAACTTTTGGAAAAGGGAGTTTGCTGGGTGGCTAGTATCCTTAATGACTTTTCTGCCTGCTTCTTTACCCAGGACACATACAAGTCCTGCAGTGATAGTCAAATGCAGCCAATGACCTTTCCTGTTGGAAAATTAGAATGATTAGAGAATTTGGAGTTTGATTGCAGGGCTTGGATGGTTTCCGTGGAACAGAAGAGCTGGGTGGATTCCCTCGGTACAGTCTAATGGGTAAGATGCAAATGTTAGCAATCATAAATCTGAGTAAATTTACTGATCATTTTCCACAACCTGAAGCTAGTAATGCTGTGGAGAAGAATAGCAGGATATAAATCAGATGGAAATTTGGGTGAAGCATTGGCAGATAGAATTTAATCCCAGCAGGACAATAAATTTTGGGAAGTAAAATAGGAGCAGGATGTTGTCAGGACACTGGAGCAGGGATCCAACTGTAGACCCAGTACTGTGCACACAGTGATATTAATTGAGTAACAAATCCTGAGGTGCAAACAAAGTCAGTGTCAAAGTTCAGGCAGAGATCAAAACATCCAGAGAAATCCAAAACCAGAATCAGCTAGAGTCAATATTCAGACAGGCAGAGTTCAGATACAAATGCTGGAAAGCTCAGGAAAATTCACTGGCACAATCTGGCAACAAACAGGTGAAAACACAGGACTGAAATACACTGAGCAATAAACAGAGAGGCAGATGATAGGTGGAGCACAATGAGACACAAGTGGCAGAAAAACAGGTAATGATGAGAAACAGGTGAGAGGCCGGGTACTCAGTAATACAGGGGCCGGAGTAGAGCAGGAGCAGGGACAGGAGTACATGGTAATTCAAAAACACAGAGTGATGGCTAGGGGGAAAAAACACAAAAAGATACTCAACTGGAGGTACTGACTGTTGTATACAGTAAATACAATATGAAGTAAAAAGGGTGCTGAGGAATGTTGATGAACAGAAGGTTCATACTTCCCTGAAACTGGTAGATAGAGAGGCAAAGAAGGTATATGGCATGCTTACCTTCATGGGTTGCAGGATAGAATGTAAGATTTGCGATTTAATGCTCCAATTTTATAAGACATTGGATTGGATTGGAGTACTGCACTTGGAGTTCTGTGTGCAGTTCTGGTCACCATACTATAGGCTGCTCTGAGTGCAGAGAAGATTCATTAATATGTTGCCTGGATTGAAGGACTATGTTTATGACTAGAGATTTGATAGGTTGGGTTTGTTTTCCCTGAGGGGAAGGAAGCTGAGGGTGAGCTGAGAACAGTATATAAAATTATAGGAGGCTAAGATAGTTAGAATTTTTTGGTTGGGATTAGTGTAGATGTGCAAGTAGGTCATCACAGATGTAGTGGGCCAAAGGGCCCTTTGCTGGGTTGTACAACAATATGATTCTATGACTGTACGTCAATGGGATGAATTCTAAATCTGGAAAACACATTTTGTATTTGAATTCATTGTCAGGAGTCTCCAGTTTTGTCTTCTGATCTCTTATACTTTGCCTGCATTAGCATATGGTGATTACTGCCTTTGCCAAGTGATAAGATTGGCATCAATGGGGCTGGTATTGCCATAGGAATTCTGCTGTTTGTTGATTCATCTACACAAAGTGCAAATTTTACGTGGTGGCGCATGAGCAGATGAACAGCAACTGAGAGCATCCTAACAACATAGATACACTTCTGAACATCTGCTTGGTTTTGCAATATTTCATCCAGTTGCCTGGATTGGGGAGCATGCCCTATGAGAATAGGTTGAGTGAACTCGGCCTTTTCTCCTTGGAGCGATGGAGGATGAGAAATTACCTGATAGAGGTATACAAGATGATGAGAGAGGCATTGATTGTGTGAATAGTCGAAGGCTTTTTCCCAGGGCTGAAATGGCTAGCACGAGAGGGCATAGTTTTAAGGTGCTTGGAAGTAGGTACAGAGGAGATATCAGGCGTAAGCTTTTTATGCAGAGAGTGCATGGAATGGGCTGCCAGTGGCGGTGGTGGAGGCGGAAACGATAAGGTCATTTAAGAGACCCCTGGATAGGTACATGGAACTTAGAAAAATAGAGGGCTATTTGTAAGCCTAGGTAGTTCATGTTCGACACAGCTTTGTGGGCTGAAGGGCCTGTATTGTGCTGTAGGTTTTCTATGTTTCTATGTTTCATATTTGTGCTGTAGTTTCTTATAATACCCCTTTACAACTTTGTAAAGAAACTTTAAAACAAGACTTCAGCCCGTGGGATTCAAAGTGGCAGAGCAGGTAGGAAGCTGAGTTAGAGATGGAGAGCAGGAAGAAGTGGTGAATGATGGTGTCCCAGGATGACTGCCACTGGTGATATGAATTAACAACCTTGATTTAGTATCCAGAATACAATTACAATGTTTGTATTGATACAAAACTTGGAAATATATGAAGCAATTAAGAGGACAGTAAAGGCTAACTTTAGGTATGCAGAGTGGATCTGATAGAATGGATAGGCATGCAGCCAGTGAGATTTAACACAATAAAATTAAGTCAAGTTTATTGTCATATGCACAAGTACGATGAGGTACAGGCACAATGAAAAACTGGCTTGTAGCAGCACCATGGGCAAGTGATATATGTTAGTAGTAAGGATGGAAGAGAACCAAGATTAACAGAATAACACAATCCAAATGGGAATGAATGAATGAATAAATCATATTATTCTAAGTAGCAGTAATCTCAATTTAATTGATTAATTAATTTGTTTCTTTTGTACTTGAACAATTGGTCTTTTGCACATTGTAATTTGTGTGTAGTTTTTCATTGATTCTGTTGTATTTCTTTGTCCTACTGTGAATGCCTGCAAGTAAATGAATCTCACAGTGGTATATGGTGACATATACGTACATAATTTGATAATAAACTTACCTTGAATTTTGATTGTTTGAAGTAAATGAGGTGGGCAGGTATCAGGGAATGTGTGCAAATCACTGGTGACTAAACAACCAGAAATGGTTTCGACAAGAGCCCAAGGTTGCAAGATGGCCACGCTCCCTTAACTACCCCACCACTCCCAACACACACACACACACACACACACACACACACACACACACACACACACACACACACACACACACACACACACACACACACACACACACACACACACACACACACACACAGACTTACTTAGATTTATCAAGGCAGCAAGGAAGAGCATAAACAAAGGAAGATTGAAGGGCTGGGGTTGTTCCCCGAAGAGAAGCGGTTATGAGAAAATTTGATAAGAGCACTCATTGCCAGAGTAAGTAAAAAGAAACTGTTCCAGTAGGAGAAAGGTTGGGAACCAGAAATATGGATTTAAAAAACTGGCAAAAGAAACAGAGGGAATATGAAGATAACAGTAAGCTGTTAAGAGTTGCTTTTTTCTTCAATGAACTATCCGTCTGATTAAACTGGATCAAGGAGAAAGAAATTTACCATGGCATTGGGAAAGCTGACAGGAGTAGGACTAATTGGATAGCCTAAAGAACTGGTACAGACACCATCCTTTAATGTCTGTAATTCATTATTCTTCAGTTTTACATGTTCCACCACTTAGATTCTTTAACTGTTTACCATCCAATTTTCCCCAACTTCGACCAGTTCTTCAGTGAGTTTATTTTGCAACCTTCAGGTGAGATTTCATAGTTAATCTCTAACTGAACACACAAGCAACATGTATTCAGTCACATGCCTTAACATCTGTTTAAATGAACAGCAGCATATCCACTCACTCTCTGAATATAATAATCTGTGAAGGAATTCCCAAAATAGTTTGAACCATTGCTATCCACTCCATCAGAACTTGTGAATGAATGCTGCTCCTTTCAGCTTCATGTGTCATTTCCTGGATGATGTATCTGTGGCAAATAGACCAGTGCTCAGGTTCTTTTGAAAAGTTATTCAGAGCCCCAAGGCTGCTTACAGCCAAGAGATGGGGGAGCCACGATGGTGTTTGGGGTTACGTGGCAGGGAGTGGTGTGGGAATTCTTAGGGTGTTGGGGTGGAGTGGAGGGAAAGTAGGCACAAATTCATAAATAACAGATGAATGATAGATTGATCAATAGATACTTTATCGATCCAAAAGGAAATTACAGTATCACAGTAGCATTACAAGTGCACAGATATGCAAATATTAGAAGAGAAGTAAGAAATAATAAAAATGAATTTCCTTAAAAATAAGAAAGTACAAGATTTACAAGTCAAAAATTACAATATCACTTCCCCGGCTCTAGACTGACTCAATTTAGAGGCTGACGGTCGAGGGTAAGAATGACCTTATATAGCACTGTTTGAAGCAGCGCAGTTGACTTAGTCTATCACTGAAAGTGCTTCTCTGTAGCAGCAAGGAGGCATGCAGAGGGTGAGAAACATTGTCCAGAACTGCCAAGATTTTCCAGAGGGTCCTTTGTTCTGCCACAGCCTCCAGTGTGTCTAGTTTGACTCCTATAGTAGAGCCAGCCTTTCTAATCAGAATGCTTGGAGTCTGCAGATTATGACATGGTTTTAATGTAGAGAAATCCTACGTACTGAGCTATCCTTCCTGCCCACTATAATGTAAAAGGCAAGTTTACAAGAAGATGTAAACAGGAATCACACCCTCCCCCTCAAAAGAAGAGAAATTAGCAATATTCTATTCTAAAATAATGTATAAGATCAAAAATGTTTGCTATTCCAGCTCAGTCCATTTCATTTAAAAATAATCCACAGGGACCTTTCTTAATGAGCAAAGTGGATATATTCAAATTTTAGCTTGAACCACTACAATATTTCAGCAAGCAGCTTCCAAAATGCTCCCAGGGAGAGCATTCAAATTTTCTTCAGGATCTTTTTCTTCTGAACTTAAAGCCAAACCTAATGAGTAATTTTTTCCGAAGTCAGGAGGAGACTTGAAAGCATAGAAGTTGATACAGAGCCTAATTAGGTTGGCAAAATAGTAGATCGCTCAAGCTGGAAAAACAATTGGAAACAAAGGGAACCTCTGAGGCTGTTTGTTGGTGACAAGTGTTCAAATGGTTAGCTGATCCGGGACTGATTCAGTGTGGAAGCATTTAGGAAACACTGCAAATTAGTAACGATGCTTTTAATGAAAAATGGTTACAGGCAATAAAGTAAGAAAGAATCTTTATTACCCTATTTAGTGCAGTAAGCCTCTCACCATATATAACGGGATTATACAGTGCCTATAAAAAGTATTCACTGACCCTACCCCCCCCCCCCCCCCACCTCCGCTTGGAAGTTTTCATGTTTTATTGTTTTACAACATTGAATCACAATGGATTTAATTTAGTTTTTTTGACGCTGATCGACTGAAAAAGATTCTTTCGTGTCAAAGTGAAAACAGATCTCTGCAAAGTGATCTAAATTAATTACAAATATAAAACACAAAATAATTGATTGCATAAGTATTCACCCCCTTTAATATGACACACCAAATCATCACCGGTGCACCAATTAGTTTTAGAAGTCACATAATTAGTTAAATGGAGATCTGGAGATCACCGTGAGTGTTTCAATTGACTGTAGTAAAAATACATCTGTATCTGGAAGGACCAACTGCTGGTGAGTCAGTATCCTGGCAAAATCTACACCATGGAGACCAAAGAACACTCAAAGCAACTCCACAAAAAGATTATTGAAAAGCAAGAGATGGATGCAAGAAAATTTCCAAGTCACTGAATATCCCTTGGAGTACAGTTAAGTCAATCATCAAGAAATGGTAAGAATATGGCACAGCTGTAAATCTGCCTAGGGCAGGCCATCTTCAAAAACTGAGTGACCGTGCAAGGAGGGGACTAGTGAGGGAGACCTCCACTCTGGAGGAGTTACAAGCCTCAGTGGCTGAGATGGACAAGACTGCGCATACGACTGTTGCCCTGCTGCTTCACCAGTCCCAGCTTTATGGGAGAGAGGCAAAAAGAAAGCCACTGTTGAAAAAACTCACATGAAATCCTGGCTAGAGTTTGCCAAAAGGCAACTGAAGTCAGCTGGAAGAAAGTTCTATGGTCTGATGAAACCAAAATTGAGCTTTTTGGCCATCAGACTAAATGATATGAATGGTGTAAGCCAAATGCCAAACATCATCAAAAACACAACATCCCTATCTTGAAGCATGGTGGTGGCTGCATCGTGCTGTGGGGATGCTTCACTACAGCAGGCCCTGAAAGGCTTGTGAAGCTAGAGGGTAAAATGAATGCAGCAAAATACAGGGAAATCCTGGAGGAAAACCTGATGCAATCTGCAAGAGAACTGCAACTTGGAAGAAGATTTGTTTTCCAGCAAGACAATGACCACAAGCATAAAGCTTGCTACACAGGAATGGCTCAAAACAACGAAGTCTGGTTGGTGGGAGAATGAAATGAGATTAGCATAGGATCAGTGTAAATGGTGCTTGGTGGGCCAAAGGTCCTGGTTCCATATTCTATGAGTCCAAAAGCCAAACATCCTGCCATCTAATACATCCATAAATATCTGATGCTTAAATAAGACTTACAGTGGTTATCAAGGACAACATTATTAGTTCCTGTACCATAATGGAAGGTCCAACACCTGCTTCAGAGGGTGTTTTCCACTGGAAAGGATCAATAAATGTGTTAATTATCAATAAGAGTGTGGAAAGAATCAATAAGTATGTTAATAAATGCTACATAAATAAATCTATGGGGATGGAATAAACAAGGAAAGCTCATTCCTGTGGCAGAATATACAGTAATAAAAAGATGCAGAACTATGCCACTGAAAAAGCAGTGGAAAAAGATTCAAGAGGAACATTCATAAAGGAATTGAATAAATGTTGGATGGAGAATATTTTGCAGGGCTTTAGTGGGAAGTTCAAAGTTTAAAGTATAACTGTTATCTAAGTACATGCAGTAATCTGTATGTCACCTTAAACAATCCTGAGATTCATTTTCTTGTGGGCATACGTACTCAATAAATTCAATAACCATAATAGAATCAATGGAAGACTGCACCAACCAGTGTGCAAAAGACAACATGTGCAAATACAAAAAGAGAAAAATAATAATAATAATAAATGAATAAACAATAAATAGAGTCCTAGTCATTGGAAAGTACAGCAAAGACAAGGCCCTTCAGCCCATCTAGTCTGTGCCAAACCACTTAAACTGCCTACTCCCATTAAGCTGCATCAGGTCGATTAATATTAAAAACATGAGACGAAGGGTCCTCGAAAGTGACTCCATAGGTTGTGGGAACAGTTCAGTGAAGGGGCAAGTGAAGTCTCTGGTTCAAGGGTCTGATGGTTGAAGGGTAATAACTGTTTCTGAGTCTGGTGGTGTAACTCCTGAGGATCCTGTACCTTCTTCCTGATTGCAGCAGCGGGAAGAGAGCATGACCTGTGTGGTGGGGGTCCACGACGATAGATGCTGCTTTCCTGCAACAACGCTTTGCATAGATGTGCTCAATGGTGGGGAGCTCTTTACCCATAATGGACTGGGCCATATCCACTACTTTTTGTAGGGTTTTCCATTCAAGGGCATTGGTATTTCCATACCAAGCAGAAATGCAGCCAGCCAATCGACTCTCCACAACACATCTACAGAAGTTTGTCAAAGTTTTACATGTTATGCCAGATCTTCACAAACTTCTAAGGAAATAGCGACACTGCCATACTTTCATGGTAATTGCCCTTACGTGCTGGGCCCAGGACAGGTCCTCTGAAATGATAACACCGAGGTCCTCTGAACCCCTGTTGAGGTCTGGCTCATAAATCTCCTGTTTCCTCCTCCTGAAGTCAATAATCTGTTCCTCCATCTTGCTGACATTAATTCATCAGATTCGTCATCGCCTTTGACCTCAGCAAACTTAGTCACACAGTCATAAGTATAGAGCAGATAGAGTAGTGAGATAAGCACAGAGCCTTGTGGTGCACCTGTGCTCATGGAGATGTTGCCACTCCGAACTGACTCAAGTCTGCAAGTGAGGGAATCAAGGATCCAATTGCACAAGGAGGTATTGAGGTCAAGGTCTTGAAGCTTATTGATTAGCTTTGAGGGGATGATGGTATTGAATGCTAGGCTGCTGTCAATAAAGAGCATCCTGATATATGCATCTTTGCTGTCCAGATGCTCCAGGGATGAGTGAAGAGCCAATGAAATCACATCTGCTGTTGACCTGTCATGGGAGTAGGCAAATTGGAGCAGATCCAGGATGCTACTCAGGCAGGAGTTGATATGTTTCAGCATCAGCCCCTCAAAATACTTCATCACAGTGGATGTAAGTGCTTCTGGACAATAGTCACTGAGGCAAGTCACCACTTTCTTCTTTGACACTGGAATAACTGCTCGAGGCAGTTGGGTACCTCAGCCTGCTGAGACAAAAGTTCCCAGTGAACACTCTAGCCAGTTGATCAGCACAAGTCTTTAGTACTCGGCCAGGTACCCCTTTTGGGTCAGATGCTTTCCATCAGTTCATCCTCCTGAAAAATGTTCTTACGTTGGCCTCAGAGACTGAGATCACAGGGTCATCCTGGGCTGTGAGAGTTTATGATCGTTCCTTCATGGTCTGACAGTCAAAGTGAGCACAGAAGGCATTGAGCTCGTCTGGAAGTGAAGCCCTGTTGTCACCTACTGTATCACTTGATTTCTCTTTGTAAGAGCTGATTGGATTGAAGCCCTGCCACAGCTGTCAAGCATTTTTTATCAATTCAAGTTTAGTCCAGAATTGCTACTTCGCCCAGGAGATGGCTTTCCGGAGACTGTACCTGGCCGTCTTGTAACCTTCTTGGTCACCAGGCTTGAAAGCCTCTGATCTGGCCTCAGCAGATTGCAGATCTCATGGTTCATCCAGGGATTCTTGTGGGGAAGACTCTGAATGACTTTGTGGGGCACACTCATCTATGAAGTCTGTGACAAGCGTGGTGTATTCATTCAGGTCTACGGATGAATCCTTGAACACGGTCCAGTCCACCAACACAAAGCGATCCTGTAGCCTCTCCTCTGCCTCCCACAACCACCTCTTTGTTGTCCTAATCTCTGGAACTTTGCTCTTCAGCCTCTGCCTGTGTGCAGGTAGGAGAGGGACAACCAAGTGACCCAGTTTCCTGAAATGAAGTTTGGGCATGGAATGGTAGGCATTTCTTATCTTAGTACAACAGTGGTCTAGTGTGATGGGACCTCTGGTACTACAGGTAATATGCTGATGGTAATTGGGCAGGAACTTCTTCAAGCAAGCCTGATAGAAATCCCTGACTATGATATGAAATGCGTTGAGGTGGAGGGTTTCTTGTTCGGTGATGACATCATGTAGTATCACAAGTGCCTGATTATAGTCAGTTGCAGGTGTAATGTAAGCTGTGATTAGGGTCATGGAGCAGAACTCTCTTGGTAAATAGAATGGTCAGCATTTGATCATTAAGCTTTCAAGGGCAGGGGAACATGAGTGTGACAAACCCACCACATTGGAGTGCCACAGAAAGTTTATCAAACACCTCCACCTTTTGCCTTTTCCAAATCAGCAGTTCAGTCCATCCTGTGTATTGAGAAGCCTTCAGGACTAATCACCATATCTGGCACACTCTGAGTAAGCCATGTCTCAGTAAAACACAGAACACAACAATTCCTCAATTCCCTGTGATACAGAATCCTTGTCCTTAGACAGGGAAATGAAACCAAATGGACAACTCTTCTAAGGAGGCAGCAGAGTTGTCATGGGACAAAAGCCTCTGCTATTCCTTGCTTGAAAGAAGATACTGAATATTAACATTTTGGAAAAAAGGTGCATCCTTGCTGTTTCTATGGTTGGAACTAATATGTCTCATGAAGCTCTTCAAAGTCAAAGTAAATTTATTAATGAAGTACATACGATATATGTCACCATATACTCCCTTGAGACTCATCTTCTTGCAGGCATTTATAGGATAACAAAAACATAAGGTAAAATTTTTGAAAATATGCATAAACAAAGAAAAATGTGCAATATTCTTAGGACGGTGCTGATGAAGGACCTAGTTTGTTTTATTTTTGTCACATGCACTGAGGTACAGGGATAACCTTTTGTTCTTTGTACCATCCTGACAGATCATGACATACATTATTACATCAAGGGTAATAAAATTTTTTAAAAAACAGAAGTGTAGAATGTGTTGCTGCAGTTACAAAGACAGCGCAGGAAGACAACTAAAGTGCAAGAGCTACGACGAGGTAGATTGAGAGACCAAGAGCCTCAACAATTTTGCTAGAGGTGCTGCCTGATCCATCTGTGCTTTCACCCCTCTCTGTTCCTGTTTCACGACACATAGAATATAGAATATAAAACACTACAGTACTGTACAGGCCTTTCAGTCTATTGACCAGAAAGCACTACCATGTGTAAATTAGTAAATAGGAATGAGGCAAGGGTGGCAGAAAGAGACAAAACAGATGTCTTTGTTCTTGCCATGTGGTTGCAGGAATAAAGGCAGCCACTGTGTGAGACTGTCCTTGCAGCCGCCATTTTGTGGACTGTGTGGTGGACTGATTCTTGCTCTGGGATAACTTAATCAGAACAGTGGAATATGGACACAAGGAGTTTCAGCTAACAACCTGCTATACCTGAGACCATAAGCAGCTGTTTATTACATACAGAGGCAGGTTTGTAAAAGGAACAGCCTGTGATCTGGCCATCTGGGCCCAGTGTCTGGCTGACCTGGTTCAGACCAGAACGAAAGACACTTCCGAGGTCACAAGGCTGAAGGGAGAGCCATAAAATAATACTGCTTGTAACCTCCAATGAGAACCTGACACAGGTCAGTCAGATGACCTTGAGCCAATGAAATTGAAACATTGTAGATTGATCTGATAAGGAAATAACAAGAATGGAGGATTTTGTGAGCACAGATCAAGGAAACCTAGTGAGTGTGTGACCAGGTGTAATATTGAGTAAATTCACATGGATGTGAACTGAGTCAATAAAGGTACTTGTTAGTAAATGCAAATTCTCTCTGTGCCTAACTGGTCATAAGGTGTAATGCTTGTAACAGAATTGGTATCCCTGGGTGGGCTCGAGGATAACTCTCTCCATTGAGTCAGTGGGAGACTTGAGTCAGACCACATTTCTGCTGTTCAGAAAGACCTGGGTTGAGTAGTTAGCTGTTACTAACCCAGAACAGAGAAATCAAGGAGCTCTGCAAGTCCAGAGGACTTGGATTGTTTTGATTGGAGGGCAATCCTCCAGAAGTATGTATTGGAGGAGTGGCCACAACTTGAGGAGTGTGCTGGTCACACTGGCGCTGAAAGGAAAACTGCTGGGAAGCCCTTTGGAAGATTGCTCAAAGTAAATAGTCAGACAGGGAATTTAAACCATTACAGAAGTCAGTAACAGTTGGCTGTTTAAAGAAGCTTTGGACAGAATATCGGCAGAAAGTTAAAATAGAGCAAGGTAAATCAGAAAAGAAAGCCTTGGAATATTGGCAGGAAGTTAAAATAGAGCGAGAAAGACCAAAAGAGAAAAATAGAGAATGTCGGCAGAAAGCTCAAGTAGAGCAGGACAGATTAGAAGAGCGAAATGAAAGGCTCCGCAAGGAGGTGGAAAAACAAAGAGAAGCTTGCTGATCTACAGGGACAGAGAAGTCCATGCAGCATGTAGCAGTTTCAGTTAGCGAAAAGCTGGTTAAAGAAAAGAGTAAAGAAGAAGAAGAAACCCAAGCAGCTAAGAAGGTAGTGGAAGGGTTGAGGAACGAGTGCACTGGCTATGAATATGATACAGAGATCAGTGCATGAAAAGAAAAACATCACTGGAGATCATACAAAGTGTTTAAAACTGATACAATGCTATACAGAGAGGAATAATATATGATTTTGGATCAGAAAGAGGAGGGGAAAGTAAATATAGAGATATGGATTGGAGCAATTTAGCAGATAAAGCAACCAGATACCATTATGATGAGGAGCCTCCTCTCAAGGATCTCTAGCCTATGTACAGCCAAAAGGAACTGGTGCTACAATCTGCATAATTGGCCTATCTAGTCACGATCAGAGAGAGAGAAGCCAGGGCAGGAAATCTAAACTGGAATATAACATGCAGTACACTACGTGTTCAGGGTATCGCAGCTGAGGGACATTGCTAAGGATATCAGGATATATACAGTATGCCCAGGAATGATCCTCTGGAGTTGTTCCAGGCAGTTAGGTACCAGAGAGAAATACACAGTCTAGATGATACCAAGGAAAGGGTTTGATTATAATGTACTTGCTTCGGAACATACACTCCGCTTTGCCAGAAGCACGGTGACATACAGGGGGAATAGACAAGGAGTTAATGAACACAATACTGGCTTTTATGGGTAATAACAGAGAGGATCCAACAGATGAGTTAAGCAAATGTTACCAGAGTAAAGGATTTGCATCCTATATATGGATGGTGTTCCAAGGCATATATGGATTAACATTTGATCAAGATCATTTAGAACCTTAACCTACAAGTAAATGGTTAAGAACATTAGTGTCTCCTAGCACCCACAAATCTACAAAGATGTGGGAACTGTTTGATCCCAGTGATCCTACACATACTGAGGCATGGGTACTTAGGAAAATAGTTAGAACATGAGAGAAGGAAGGGCAGGAGTTGGAATTTAACTTTAGGAATACCTAAGAAGCAGCTAAAATGTTCCCCCTTCAAGAAAATACACAGAGAAATGCAGATTGGGACAGAACTCAGCAGAGAGACTGTAGAAGTGTAGTAACACAGCGGTGGAGCACACCTTCACCAAGTCAGGGAAACTTGTATAGGGCAAACATCCTGGTACAGTGGTCAGATCTACAGTTTCAGCTGTGGTACTGTGGATCACTATGCTTGGAACTGTACAACAAACACTTCATGTAATCTGAACCCTAACATACAGTAGATCAGAGACTGGAGTTAGAAAAAGGTCCGAATTTGTTTGGAGTTTTGGTTCATGTTTTAAACTTGTTGAATGTTTACTTGTGCATTATGAATAACTTCCAATATTGCTTTGTTTTAAAAACTTGAAGTAACATATTTTCTCATTTTTGTCTAATTGTAAGTTAATATTTTGGGGCAAGAGATTTTCTGATTTATGAATGGTTTGTATGTTTCAAATGCTGCGTGAAGGGTGGCCATATGTGAGTGACAGAATGAGAGAGAGAGTGAGAGAAGAGAGAGAGAGAAGATAAAGGGCTATTGTGTTCATTCAATCAATATTGGGAGGAAGATTACCGTAGATTCCGGATTTTAAGCCGCTACTTTTTTCCCACATTTTGAACAGCTTTGAACTTTGCGGCCAATAATCCGAAGCGGCTAATGCATGGTTTTTTTCATGCCGCCTCGTAAACATTTTGCCTCGTAACAGTAGACCAATAAAATTGATGAGTAGTTCACAGAGGTCCAATGAAATTGTACGATAAATCAAGCGCACTTTCACAATTAAATTATTGTAAATCAGTCATTTGTACTCACCCTCATCAACATGGAAAACACTCGAAGCATTGTGCTGCCTACTTAGTTTAAACTATATTTGTTTTCTGTACTACATCGCGGGATGCTATGACGTCACACCCGGTTTCGCGGTGTCTTGTGGGAAAATGCCGGTTTGCGATGAAACGGGACGGAGGGAGGGAGCGCATTACGCGAGCGGCTTTGGATCTGAGCGAACTCTGCTTTTAAGTTAAAGGTATCAATAACTTTTCCTGGTAGGCTGCAATATATATATTTTTTTACCAGTCGTTAGGAGATATTGGAATGTTGTTCAGTAAAGAAGTATACGCAACGTATATTTAAAAGTAGCCGCGTACGGGCACGGTTCGAAAAAAAGCATTTGCAATATGTATTTGTTTTTGTTACCATATGGATTTAATTAAAAGTTAAAAAAATCCTCACGTGTAATATCTTTCTGTGTAAATATCTCATATTACAACGTGGGACACCTGCGGCCGAAAATCCGGTGCGGCCTAAAATCCAGTGCGGCCTAAAATCCGATGCGGCCTTTACAATTAAAAAATTGATTTTATTTCTAAAATTAGAGCCAGCGGCTTTTAATCAGGTGCGCTCTGTAGTCCGGAATCTACGGTAAATTAATCCTATGCTTCAGAGAAGTGGTGAACAATTGAAATATTTTGTAACTTGAAGAGAACTTGCAAGAACTCTTGTCCTTTAAGAGGTTGTGTCAATGCATCGGAGGCCCCCACCCAGCAGATTTTTCTTCCTTTGTTCTTTGAAAAATGTGTGGAAGTTTTTCCACGGTAGGAATTAATTGTTTATTTTAAAGTTTTGCAGTTACTTGTGAAGGTTCTGATGGAAGCAAAGTACAAGCATGGATTTTTTAAATGTTTTGTCTCATCTGTGTTTTTGATTTGTGTTTCTTTATTTGTTTTCCATGCAATTGGTTTTACAGAGAGATCCTGATTGCACACTGGCCATGTGGAATCCAAACTAAAGGCTGATTTATATTTGTGCGTTGCATCTATGCCGTAGGTACCGCGTACCCTACGCCATAGGGTGATGTGCACCTCTCCAGAAAAGTTACTTATGTGTTGCGGCAACGCAGACTGCAACAACTGTGAATGGTCTGCTTGGTAGCATCGCATTTCCTCCTACGCATTTCCAGTTGCTTCTTCTCCGCCATGTCTGTTGGCTGTGCGTACACCGATGCGAAATAGATGAACCAGATCGTCAAATCTACCTGCCGACATGCAAAAATATTTGAAATGCATTTCCTCGTCCACGTCTCTCATGAAGAAACTCAACACAGTGGCACAGAAACCCCACCGCCAACTAGCGTTTTGGTGCACACCAACACATGCTCACTACAGCATAGAGCGACGCAGAAGTGAAAATTAGGGTTACGGCGTAGGCTGCGGCGTAGCCTATATACACAAGTATAAATCAGCCTTAAGGGGGTGGAAATCTGTGCATGTCTGTTCTGAATATGAGATGCCCACATTTCAGGGGGAAGTGGGCATTTCTGGAAATTGCTCTTTGGTGGACCATTTAATTGGGAATTTGAAATTAACATTTTGGGAGATTGGAGTACTTGGGGAGGAATCCTCAAAGTATTATACTAATAAGACTGCTTTCTTTTTACAGAACATAAAATATGTTGTTCAAGATTTCTGACATTGATTTTGTGTTTGAGTTTCCTTGGAAAATAGTGTTTGTCATGTAAATGACAAATGAAAGTTCAATTTAAATATTCGTCTGGTCCTAAAAGCAGTTCGGCTTTAATTCCCTCACCATCTTAAAAAAAAACACATTTATCCAACTGCTGCTGGATGTTTGAATTAAAACGACGGTGAGTCAGCATTGATTCTGCAGGACTGGGATGCAGTTGTAAAGGGTATTAAAGTTTCTTGCAGATAATCTTCATTGTACTGGAGAACTACACGAATGTCAGGATATGAGAGCAAATGATCTCAGGGGACCACTTGTCAAAGCAAAAAAGGTGGGGAGGTACCAGGAAATCAAATAAATAAAATCCCCAAGAGCAAAGACAAAACAAAGGAAAACTGTACCTAATTTTTTGTTTGTAGATGGTTCCTCACCTGATCAGGATGGTGAGAGGAGGACCAACGATGGGGTATATGTGAGTGTAAGAGATGAAAGCTCACTCAAAGTCATCCAGAGGGGGAATAAAGCTAATGAGTTTGCAAAACAAGGCATTGCAATTCGATATGGCAGCTGCAGATTGGGTAAATTGGAAGACAGAATGAACCACAGATTAAGGTTGTGGATTTAAGAGAAGAAAACTAAAAGCAGAATTACAATAATTGATAGAAGGAGCATGGTCAGAAATAATGAAGGGAATAATGTATTTTGTTGCAATGGAATCAAAATATAGATTATCTCTGTGCCTAACCTGTCATTAGTATTGAGGTATAATGGGCCCATGATGCCGTGCTAATCAATTTAACTCTTCCCTCACACATAGAACTCTATTTTTCTTTCATCCATGTGCCTATCTAAGATTTTCCTAAATGTCCATAATGTACCTGGCTCTTCCAGCACCCCTGACAGTGTGTTGCATGCACCCACCACTCTCCTTGTAAAAAACTTACCTCTGACCTCCCCCCATACTTCCTTCCAATCATCTTCAAGTTACGTCCCATCAGATTAGCCATTTCCACCTGTGCCTCTGACCATCTTGTACACCTCAACTAAGTCAGTTGACAGACTGGCAAAGTATGAGTTTAAAATCTTTGTGTCCGGTCCAAGTGCTGACATTGGAAAACCTGAGCAGCTCAAGTTCTATTTCGCTTTCCATTCACTTGATCCATGTTCCATGTGTTAGGTATACCCTTCTCCCAAGCTGGGGGTGACTCTATGGGATAGTTTGACAGACAACACCTTGGTTCACTTTTATAAACCCTCATGTTTTACACTTCCCTTTGCAATTTAGTCACCACTTAGACCTCAGCCTGTTCCCTGATTTTCTTAATTGCTGCCCAGTTAGCAATGTCATCTACTATTAAAGTCTTTATTACCACCTTCTCAAGGGCCACTAGAGATAAATGTTAAAAACTGGCCTTCTCAGTGACATCCCAAAGAAATGAATAAGGAAAACATCCTTAAATTCTGCCACTTCCTTTGGGGATCTGGCTGTGCCTTAGCTGGATGGTTCCTATATTACAGCAATGACTCCACTTCAAAAAATACTTCAGTGACTGCAAAGTACTTTGAGATGTCCTGAGGTCACTATAAATGCTATATAAATACAAGTCTTCCTTTCTTTGTATGGGTTTTATGGGATGGGAGATAATTGGATCCGCATGTGCCAGAGTAATTCAATCTCCCCTTTGAAGTAATATTTTTCTGTCCATGTTTTCAGGTCTTAATTTGATAAAACTTGAGGCTATTTGGGAACGAGCTCTGCTGAATGATTTGCCATATAGCTTTCACGCACCACGTGCCTCAGAGACAGAAAATGCAGATCAGAGTTGTGGTTCCACCACTGGTTGGAGGATTTAACTGCAACTGATGCTTTCAGGAACAGTCAAAAATAGGCTTGAAACAACACACACAAAGTGCTGGTGGAACGCAGCTGGCCAGGCAGCATCTATACGGAGAAGCACTGTCGACATTTCGGGCCGAGACCCTTCGTCAAGACTAACTGAAAGGAGAGATACTAAGAGATTTGAAAGTAGTGGGGAGAGGGGGAAATGCAAAATGATAGGAGAAGACCGGAGGGGGTGGGATGAAGCTAAGAGCTGGAAAGGTGATTGGCGAAAGTGATACAGAGCTGGAGAAGGGAAAGGATCATGGGACGGGAGGCCTCGGGAGAAAGAAAGGGGGAGGGGGGAACACCAGAGGGAGATGGAGAACAGGCAGGGTAATGGGCAGAGTGAGAGAAAAAAAACAAACAACTAAATATGTCAGGGATGGGGTAAGAAGGGGAGGAGGGGCATTAACGGAAGTTAGAGAAGTCAATGTTCATGCCATCAGGTTGGAGGCTACCCAGCCGGTATATAAGGTGTTGTTTCTCCAACCTGAGTGTGGATTCATCTTGAAAGTAGAGGAGGCCGTGGATAGACATATCAGAATGGGAATGGGACGTGAAATTAAAATGTGTGGCCACTGGGAGATCTTGCTTTCTCTGGCGGAATGAGTGTAGGTGTTCAGCGAAACGGTCTCCCAGTCTGCGTTGGGTCTCACCAATATATAAAAGGCCACTCCGGGAGCACCGGACACAGTATACCACACCAGCCGACTCACAGGTGAAGTGTCGCCTCACCTGGAAGGACTGTCTGGGGCCCTGAATGGTGGTGAGGGAGGAAGTGTAAGGGCAGGTGTAGCACTTGTTCCGCTTACAAGGATAAGTGCCAGGAGGGAGATCGGTGGGAAGGGATGGGGGGGGGGGGGGACTAGTGGACAAGGAAGTCGCGTAGAGAACGATCCCTGCGGAAAGCAGAAAGGGGGGAGAGGGAAAGATGTGCTTGGTAGTGGGATCCTGTTGGAGGTGGCGGAAGTTATGGAGAATTCTACGTTGGACCTGGAGGCTGGTGGTGTGGTAGGTGAGGACAAGGGGAACCCTATCTAATGTAAAGTATGGGTTCTCAATTATCATTTGTCAGTATGTTAAACAATCACTCACTAAGAGTCATTGTAAGATTACCACTGACAGGTTTCCTCAGGGTAACCTTGAACCTGATGGCTTGAATATTAATTTCTCTAACTTCTAGTATTTGTCCCCCTTCCCCCTTCTGTCTTTTTCCAACCGCCATTCTGACTTCCCTCTTATCTCTTCTTTTCAGCTGCCAATCATCCCCCTCTGGTGCCTCTCCTCCTCCCTTTTCTCTCGTGGTCCACTGTCCTTTCTTATCAGATCCCTCCTTTTCAGCCTTTTACCTCTTCCACCTATCACCTCCCAGCTTCTTGATTCATTCCCCCTCCCCCTCACCTGGATTCGCCTATCACCTGGGCCTGCTTGTACTTACAGTCCTCCCCCCACCTTCTTATTCTGGCTACTTCCCCCTTCCTTTCCCATCCTGACCAGTACATCACGGGTAAAACTCTCCAACCATTGAGCACATCTACATGAAATGTTGCTGCAGTAAAGCAGCATCCATCATCAAAGACCCTCACCACCCAGGCCGCGCTCTTTTCTCGCTGCTGCCATCAGGTAGAAGGTACAAGAACCTCGGGACTTGCACCACCAGGTTCAAAAACCGTTACAAGCCCTCAACCATCAAACTCAAATGAAAGGGGATGACTACACCCAGTTAAGGACTCTTATCTTATTATTTTATGCTCATTATTTATTGCCATTTATTTATATCTGCATTTGCACAGTTTGTTGTCCATTGATCCCGTTTACAGTCAGTGTTCTATACATTTTCAGAATAGGCCCGCAGAAAATGAAACCCAGGGTTGTATGTGGTGACATGAACATATACTTTGACTTTTTCTTTGCTGAAGGGTCCTGAAATGTCAACTGTTTATTCCTCTTCGTAAATGCTGCCTGAGCTGGTGAGTTCCTTTAACATTTTGAGGGTGTTGCTCTGGATTTCCAGCATCTGCAGAATCTATTGTGTTTATACAAACCCCATTTCCAGAAAAGTTGGGATATTTTCCAAAATGCAATAAAAACAAAAATCTGTGATATGTTAATTCACGTGAACCCTTATTTAACTGACAAGAGTACAAAGAAAAGATTTTCAATAGTTTTACTGACCAACTTAATTGTATTTTGTAAATATACACAAATTTAGAATTTGATGGCTGCAACACACTCAGCAAAAGTTGGGACAGAGTTAAAATAAGATTGAAAAGTGCACAGAATATTCAAGTAACACCGGTTTGGAAGACTCCACATTAAGCAGGCTAATTGGTAGCAGAGGAGGTATCATGACTGGGTATAAAAGTAGCGTCCATCAAAGGCTCAGTCTTTGCAAGCAAGGATGGGTCGTGGCTCACCTCTTTGTGCCAAAATCTATGAGAGAATTGTTAGTCAGTTCAAAAGGAACATTTCCCAACGCAAGATTGCGGAGAATTTAGGTCTTTCAACATCTACAGTACATAATATTGTGAAAAGATTCAGAGAATTCAGAGACATCTCAGTGCGTAAAGGGCAAGGTCAGAAACCACTGTTGAATGCGCGTGGTCTTCGAGCCCTCAGGCGGCACTGCCTAAGAAACCGTCATGCTACTGTGACAATTATAGCCACCTGAGCTCGGGAGTACTTCGGAAAACCATTGTCACTTAACACAGTCCGTCGCTGCATCCAGAAATGCAACTTGAAACTGTATTACGCAAGGAGGAAACCATACATCAACTCTATGCAGAAACGCCGGCAAGTTCTCTGGGCCCAAGCTCATCTCAGATGGACCGAAAGACTGTGGAACCGTGTGCTGTGGTCAGATGAGTCCATATTTCAGCTAGTTTTCGGAAAAAATGGGCGTCAAGTTCTCTGTGCCAAAGATGAAAATGACCATCCTGATTGTTATCAGCGAAAGGTGCAAAAGCCAGCATCTGTGATGGTATGGGGGTACTTCAGTGCCCACAGCATGGGCGAGTTGCATGTATGTGAAGGTACCATTGACTCTGAGGCGTATATTAGGATTTTAGAGAGACATATGTTGCCATTAAGGCGACATCTCTTCCCAGGACGTCCATGCTTATTTCAGCAGGACAATGCCAGACCATATTCTGCACGGGCTACAACAACGTGGCTTTGTAGACACAGAGTGTGTGTGCTTGATTGGCCTGCTGCCAGTCCAGATCTATCTCCTATTGAAAATGTATGGCGCATCATAAAGAGGAGAATCAGACAACGGAGACCATGGACTGTTGAGCAGCTGAAGTCTTATATCAAGCAAGAATGGACAAAATTTCCAATTGCAAATCTACTACAATTAGTATCCTCAGTTCCAAAACGATTAAAAAGTGTTATTAAAAGGAAAGGTGATGTAACACAATGGTAAACATGACTCTGTCCCAACTTTTGTTGAGTGTGTTGCAGCCATCAAATTCTAAATTTGTGTATATTTACAAAATACAATTAAGTTGGTCAGTAAAACTATTGAAAATCTTTTCTTTGTACTTTTGTCAGTTAAATAAAGGTTCACGTGAATTAACACATCACAGATTTCTGTTTTTATTGCATTTTGGAAAATATCCCAGCTTTTCTGGAAATGGGGTTTGTAGGTTTCCCAAGTTCTGGTGACCAATTATATCAACTGGAGGTAGTTCAACGTTTGAAAGCATTAATTGCCATTGTTAACCTGATCAATTATTGGAAGTTTTAGTTACTTTCATCACTTTAATAGTTGGAGATAAATCCGTTTAAGGTTCAATTTAGCTTGTGGGGATGGAATCATGCAGATCTTGTGGGACACCAGGGACAGGGCTAGGAAACACCAGCCTGTAAAAATAAACATGTGATATAAGCAACACTTTTATACTGTGCTGACAAAATGTTGCACTCAAAGCAATGGTGCAGATACTGAATCCATAAATACAGATGAACTGTTAACCCCAGACACACATGCACACTCACTCATCAATATCACCACAACATATGAACATTTACACTGCACACACATACATACACACCATACATACATGTGCACTGCAGATACATACAGACTCACGCACAGAAGCTCACAATAGGTACACACTCACTAATTCTCTTTCCATACAGTCTTCCTCTGCCCTTTCCCCAGCAAACACCCCCACCCCCCACTTTTCCTGATGTGCTGGTCCAGATCTGACACCCCTCTCTCTCCACAGATGCTGCTTGTCCCACTGAGTTCCTCCAGCAGTTTGTTTTATGCCCTGGATTTCAGCATCTATAGTCATTGGTGAATCTGTCTTTCATAGTCTGCCTTTCTCCTTCAATCTCCAATGCTTGTGCTCCTTCTGCCCTGAAGCTTGGCTGCCTGAGCCATGAGAGCTAAAACTGTGCTGTACTCTTGTGCTATTATCTTTCAGAATGTTTCTGTCTGGGTTTGGTCATGCCAGGCCATCCTAATCCAGACCAGGATGCCTCACTCAGCCTTACTGCATGTGTCTTCTGATCTTCAACAATCAGTTTGTATGTGTAGCATAGCAAATCTTCCTTTTTGTTCTTCCGCAAAAAGCCCCTGGGCCTGGTTGGTTTGGTTGTACAAAAATAATGAAAATTCTGGAAACTTTTGCAATGTCAGGAAATGTAAAGGAGGCTCAACCTAAATACAGAGCAGCAGAGACAATTTAGCAGTAAAAGGTATTTTACTAATAAACTGCTAAATAACAAGCCCCAAGGGGCCACAAAACAAGAGATTAGATACTCTTCTCTGGGCTGTAGCCTTCCCAGTTGACCAGGTACTGCACACCCCATCCACAACGATGTGAATCCACCAATCGACAAACTGTGTACACTGGACCACCTTCCACCATCCTTGGTTCCTGAGGTGCAGGCTCAGGTGAGCTGAGTAGTCCATGGACAATGGGCAGGACCCATGGAAGTTAGGTCTGATCCTGAGGGATGGTGGCAGTTTGAGACTGAAAGTGACTGAGTTGATGTGATGGGTGATCTTAAAGGGACCAATGAACCTGGGCAAGAGCTTCCAGTACTCAATGTGCAGGGGTAGATCTCAGCTGGACAGTCAGATTTGCCTTAGTGTTCTTGGAGCGGGGTTGGTAAGAGATGAAGTTGAAACAAGCCTGATGAGGGTTAAATTGATGGGTCATTTTTATGGATCTGAGGTTCTAGTGATCAGCCCAGATCAGCAAGGGCTCAGGTTCTGCACCTTGGTGGGACCAACCAGGGTAGGTCTTACACAGTGAACAGTAGGGCACAGAGGAGTGTGGTAGAACAAAGGGATCTGGGAATACAGGTCCATAATTCATTGAAAGTGGCAGCACAGGTAGACAGGGTTGTAAAGAAATCTTTTGGCTCATTGGCCTTCATAAATCATTGCAATGAGTACAGGAGATGGGATGTTTTGTTGAAATTGTATAAGACATTGGTGAGGCTTAATTTGAAGTATTGTATGAAGCTTTGGTCACCTACCTACAGGAAAGATGTAAACAAGATTGAAAGAGGGCAGAGAAAATTTAAAAAGATGTTGAACCTAAGTTATAAGGAAAGATTGAATAGGTTAGGACTGTGTTCTTTAGATGTAGACGATTGAGAGATTTGTACAATATTATGAGAGATATAGATAAGGTAAATGCAAGCAGGCTTATTCCGCTAAGGTTGTGTGGGATGACAACCAGAGGTCATGGGTTAAGGGTAAAAGGGGAAACTTCTTCACTCAGAGGGTCATGAGTGTGTGGAATGAGCTTCCAGCAGAAGTGGTGCATGCAAGCTCCTTTTCATCCCTTAAGAGAAGTTTGGATAGGTACTTGGATGGTAGGTGTATAAAGCTGCAGGTAGATGGGAGTAGGCAGCTTAAATGTTTTGAAATGTATTGGATGCATTTTTCTAACATGCAGTAATGCTGGTTTTTGAGAAAACATTGAAGGGCTGAATGGATGTGACAGATATGGTCTTGAAGATCCTTGGCGAAGGTGAGAATGTCATCAAGGCAGTTGAACACATAGCTGTGCAGCACGTCTCAAAGGGTTTCATTGCTGAAGGCTTGGAAAACAGCTGGACTGTTGAAAAGTCTAAAAGGCATCATTATGTATTTGGTGTGGCCAGTGGGTGATACGCATGTCTTCCACTCACCGCCCTGACGAATGTGGATCAGGTTGTACGCGCTAAATTGATCCAGTTTAGTGAAGATCTGAGCCCTGTGGGGTGTTTGGAATACGTTATCCATCGTGGGGACAGGGCAGCGGTTCCTGATAGTGATTCTGTTGAGTCCACGGTAGTTGATGCAGGGACGACAAGCCCACGCGCCCACCCCATCTTTCTTTTTGGTCCAGAGTCCTGCCCTGGCTGAGGACTGGGTTGGTCAAATGAAAGCAAGGCTGTAGCGTTTCGGCAATGTGGTCATTCATGGTTTGGGTCTCAGGAGGGGAGAAGGAGAACAGATGACCTCGGGGAGGGATGGTGCTTAAGAGGAGGTCAATCAGACACTCGCATGGTCTGTGAGGCAGCAGAGTGCTGTCTTCCCTTTTACTGAAAGCAATGACTTTCCTGTGGGAATTTGGTGAAGTCAGGAGTTTCTTCCATCTCCACAGATTTATGGGGTGAGGTCAACTCAGGTGGGTCCCTAACTCAGCAGTGAAGCAGATGACCAGGCAAAGAGAATGTCACAAATGGAGAGCCAAGGGGAACCCAAGGTGACAGGAGTGTTGGGTGAGTCAATAAGGCAAAACTGGATGGATCCATGTGGTCTCTGAGGCTTACGTACACAGGCCTTGTGAGCCTCTGACCACTCTATACTCCAAGGGCCATCCATCAATAACCGTCATGCAGAAGGGGTGACAAATAGGCTCCGTAGGGAGTTCAACCTACACACACAAAGTCCGGACCAGAAAGTTGCCTCCTGTGCCGGGATCCACTACTGCCTTCTGCATGCGTAGAGCCATTGGGGTGTGAAGGACACAGAGAGAGAGTCAGGCTATGATGCTGGAATGACAGACTGGGGGGCAGGTGGGGGAAGTTTGCCAGATAAAAGGCCCCTTGTCTCTACCTGGGAGGCGTGTTTATGGACACAGTGGCCATTTGATCAGCGACTCCGCAGTAAGTGAGCAAGTTGTTTCTCCACTGACGCTCACACTCTTCGGGTGGACGAGGGGCTTCTTCCGGCCTGCAGGGGTTCTGGAGGCATTGATGATGAGGGTCCTGCAGCCTGAAATGGTTCTGGGGATGGATCTGGGGTTCTGGCTGATGATCTGGAGGGTCGTTCCATGAGATGCTTGTTAATTCAGAGGGTGACAGTGATGAAGCTTTCAAGGTCAGTGGCATCTCCTGGCTGGACAGTTCATCGTTCAAGCACTCCGAGATGTCAAGAGAGTAATGGGCCAGTGGCACTTCCACATTCCAGCTGCACTCCACCGCCAGATTCCTGAATTCCACGGCATAATCCAGCACCAACCGGGAGCCTTGACACAGGCAAAGTATCAGATCCGATTCCCCTTCCACTTCCCAGATGGTCAAAAACCTGTTGCACCTCTGCAGTGAATTCTTAATGCGTATTGAAAATGGTGGTTTTATTGTCCCAGTTAGCAGTAGCCCAGCTCAGATCTCACCCCGTCAGGAGAGAGAGATAATGGAGGTAATTTTGGTTCGGTCTGAAGGATACAGAGATGGCTGGAGCTTGAAGTGTAAGATGCACAGGATGTTGAGTCATCAGGTTGGGGATCCACCAACGTGTTTGGGCACTGGAATCTGGGGCTCTGAGGGAGGGGGTTGACTGGCGTGGGGTTGCTGTAATGAGATAGAGAGTTGGTCGAGAGTGGTGAGCAGATGGTCAATGGTTTCCTGCTGCTTCTGGATCATGTGCTTCTGTCAATGGACAACTTCCTTCAGGTGATCGTTGGGCCAAATGTTGGTTCACTCACCCTGTCAGGAAATGTAGAGGAGGCTTGACCCAAAAGCAGAGAAATGCAGGTGATTTAGTAGTAAACAATATTTAACAAGCAAACTGCAAAATAACAAGCCACAAGGGGTCAGAAAACAAGAGAGAACAGATACTTAACATGGCAAGCAACAAGGTAATTGAAGGCTAGGAGCAACTGGTTGAGGCCAGCAGGGTGAACAAAGGACTGTGACTGGGAGCTGGGTTTAAATAGGCTGCAGGTGACAAGTTGGAAATGAATGGCAGGTGACTCCTGTTAGCTTGGTGGAGACTGGGAGATGTTCGTCTCTGCAGGCCTGGCACATAGTGCATTAAGCATAAGTGTAATTTTAATACCATAAGTGCCAAAGAGAGGGCATATAGTAGAGCAAAAATTGTGGGAAGTTAGAGGATTGGAAAGCTTTGAAAAAAAAAACAACAGTTTTCACTGTGGAAGACACTAGCACTATGGTGGAGGTTCCAGGTGTCAGGAATCATGACGTGTGTGAAGTTACCATAACTAGAGAGAAGGTTCTTGGGAAACTGAAAGGTCTGAAAGTAGATAAGTCACCTGAACCAGATAGACTACACCCCAAGCTTTGAAAGAGGTGGCTGAAGAGATTGTGGAGGCATTAGTAATGATCTTTCAAGAATCCCTAGATTCTGGAATGGTTCCAGAAGACTGGAAAATTACAAATGTCATTGCACTCTTCCAAAAGGGAGAGAGGCAGAAGAAAGGAAACTAAAGGGCAGTTAGTCTGACCTCAGTGGTTGGGAAAATGTTGGAGTCAATTATTAAGGATGAGTTCTCAGGGTGCTTGGAGGCAAATGATGAAATAGGGTGTAGTCAGCATAGTTTCCTCCAGAGAAAATCTTGCCTGACAAATCTGTTGAAATGAAGAGAAAATACAAAAAACTGAAGTGCAAAGGGATTTAGGAATCCTTGTGCAGGATTCCCTAAAGGTTAATTTGAAGGTTGAGTCTGTGGTGAGAAAGGCAAATGCAATGTTAACATCCATTTCAAGAGGTCTAGAATATAAAAGCAAGGATATAATGTTGAGACTTTATAAAGCATTAGTGAGGCCTCACTTGGAGTATTGTAAACAGTTTTGGGCCCCTTATCTTAGAAAGAATGCACTGAAAATGGAGAGGGTTCAAAGGAATTTCACAAAAATGATTCCAGAATCGAATGGCTTGTCATATGAAGAGCATTTGATGGCTCTGGGCATGTATTTGCTGGAATTCAGAAGAATGAATGGTGACCTCATTGAAACCTATGAAATAGTGAAAGGGCTTGATAGAGTGAATGTGGAGAGGATGTTTCCTATGGTGGGAGAGTCTAAGACCAGAGGACACAGACTCAGAATAAAGGGACATCCTTTTAGAATGGAGATGAGGAGGAATTTCTTTAGCCAGAGAGTGATGAGTCTGTGGAATTCTTTGCCACAGGCAGCTGTGGAGGCCAATTCTGTATGTATATTTAAGGCAGAGGTTGATAGATTCTTGATTGGTCAGGACATGAAGGGATACAAGGAGAAGGCAGGAGACTGGAGCTGAGAGGAAAATTGGATCAGCCCTGATGAAATGGTGGAGCAGACTCGATGGACCAAATGGCCTAATTCTGCTCCGAGATCTTATGGTCTCGTAACTGAGTGTTCCAGGTGATACGATGTCTGGTATTGCGGCACCAGGCACTGCCATTAGCTGAAAGTTGAAAGTTGCTGCCTTCACTACACGATGTATTCTGTGCTCAAACTCCACAATTTTACCTTTATAGGGAGCAACATAAAAGGATTTGCTGACTCTACCATGTTAGGGTTTGTCTGGGTTGGTCAGGCCGGAATGGACTTTATATGCAGTGGAGTTTTCATTTTATGCTCAAGCACTTATTTACTCAGTTCCCTCTCCGCACTTCCTTCACTCTTTCAAATTTCTTCTCTCTCCCATGATCTCTTCTTTCACTAACTCCCCCCCCCCCACCCCACCAGCATTCACACTGTGTTCTCTGCCCTCCCCCTTCTGTACTGTCAATCCTCCTCTGCCTTCTCCGTCTCCTCCCTTTTGTCCTCCCACCCACCACACTCTCTCAATCCTACCTCTGTTCTCTCACAGCCCCCTATTCTCTCCCATTAACTCTCCATTTTGTGGATTTGTGGGAATGTTAAAAAATCTCCCAAAACCTTGACTTGGATTTTACATTAATAGCATTATCAAAGACAAATTAATAAATTTAACCAATTAATAACAAATTAATTAAAGGGTATTATTACAAGGCAAATGTAACAGCAATCTCAGTTACATTTACACTAAAGGCAAATTTGCTATCACATTTATCCCGCTCCTCCATTCAATCCTTGTCAATGACCATGGCACTGAAACCATATCTATGACATCACCTGGCGTAAGATCCATTCTTTACCTACTAAAGACAACTGAGACGGGGCTGGTGCATACGTAGGGTCGGGTGCTGCGGAAGCGTAGAGACCTGTGCGATGGTATTACCGTTCATGTGTCTTGGAATTCGGAGTTCAGACCTGGTGCCTTTCGGTAAGGAGTATCTGTACGTCCTCCCCGTGGAATGTGAGTGTTTTCTCCAGGTCCTGCGGTTTCCTCCTACAGTCCAAAGATGTACTGGGTAGGTTAATTGGTCATTGTAAATTGTCCCGCGATTAGGTTAGGGTTAATTGGGTTTGTCGGGGGTTGCTGGCATGGCCCGAAGGGCCGAAAGGACTGCATCACACTGCAGTGCTAAATTTAAAATTAAAAAATAAACATACATCTGCTGTCCAGCATCAGCAGATTTTCTCTTGCTTGTGATTTGAATACAACAGTACATATTTTAATGTCTAATTATTATAATCACTGTTGAAAATTTAAGTTTAGTAATGATGATTATTACCTTAAATAAATTATTGTATAGTTTTCTAAAGTATATTTTTGCTTAAAAGTTTTTGTCCGTCGATTTTATTTCCAGTAATTGATTTTTTTAAAATTTCCCAACCTTTATTTTCCTTTCTGTACATGATTTAAAAGTAATTACTGTTTCCAGTCTTCTGTTCCCAGTTTGGTCTTTGTGGAGTGGACGTTTGTTGCTAGGCACAATAGTTCAAGCTGCTGAATTTAGTGGGAGCAAGTATGAAGGGCAACACAGTGAGGGGACATTACAACAAGGTTGGTGATCAAGGCCAAATCCATTCGTTTGTGCTCCTGGCTGAGCATACTTCAGTCTGATTCATTGATGGGCCTTACTGTCGTTTCCCCCTCCACTATTGGTGATCAAGGTGCAGCGGTGAAACAGGTACTACTAGGCTAATATAGACTCATAGAGTTATACAGCACAAAAACAAGCTCTTCAGACCAACTTGTCCGTAGTGCACAAAACACCTACCAAATCTATTAACCTGCATTTGGCCCATATCCATATCCCTCTGAAACTTTCACGTCTACGAAAGATCCTATTTCTTACTTAAAGATATCTATTTTAATACCTTTTAACCAGCTCTGTAGCTTCGTCTGGAAGCTCATTCCATTTACCCACCATCGTCTATGTAAAAATGTACTTCTCAGGTTCCTGCTTAAACCTATGCCGCCTAGTTTTAGACGTCCCTCAACCAGGCAAAGAACACCGTGAATATTTACCCCATCTCTGCCCCCCAGGGGTTTTAGAAACTTCTATAAGGTCACTCCCTCAGTATCTTTCATTCCAGGAAAAGCGGTCCCAGCCTATCCAGTCCTGGCAAAGGTCTATTTCTGTATGACCTTTTAAATGTGACATGGATCCGGAGCAAAATAAATATGTTATCTCCACCTAGTGGTAAATCTTAAGCCTTTTATTTTAAAACACATTAATCATCTGCCTGCCCGTCATGAAAAGCAGTGTTTGCACTGAAGTGCTTTCATTGTCACCTCCCCTCTCACCAGCAGCAACCTGGGAACTCAATGTGATTCTCGGAGAAAATGATGTGATGGGCTCGGAATAGCCTTGGAGATGTAATCTAATGCAAAAGGAAAAGCGAAGAACAACCTTCTGACAGCATTCCCGTTGAAATTGTGTGAGCAGGGGGAAAATCTCAATGCTGACGACAGGCTCAAAACCAATGCCACACAAACCAAGATGAAAGCATAAGAAGGGAGAAGATCACGTTAAAGCCACGTGACAATGACGGAAGTTACCTTCATCAAACCTTGTGCTGGAAGGTAGGTCTACGCTGACCATCTGGTACGTACATCTGGGCCCAGTTTTTTTTCATTTTTGAAGCTGACCATAAAACTTCCCATGGAGGAATTTATGCAATCTTATGTAATTGAGAGGAGGTTCACGAGAATGATCCTGGGAATGAAGGTGTTAATGAATGATGAGCGTTTGACGGCTCCGGGCCTGTACTCATTGGAGTTGAAAAGAATGAGGGGGGATCTCATTGAAACCTATTGAGTATTGAAAGGCTGAGATGGAGTAGTCGTGGAGAGGATTTTTCCTGTAGTGCGGAAGTCTAGGTCCAGAGGACACAGCCTCTGATTTCAGGTATGTCCCTTTACAGCAGAGATGAGGAGGAATTTCTTTACCAGAGGATGGTGAATCTGTGGAATTCATTGCCTCAGACAGCTGTGAAGACCAGATCATTAGGTATTTTTAAAATGGAGATTGATAGGAGATCAAGGACATTAGAGGAGAAGGCAGGAGGAGGAGAAGGAGAAGGTGTTGAGAGGGAAGATAAACCAGCCATGATTGAAAGGTGGAGCAGACACAATGGGCCAAATGGCCTGATTCTGTTCTTATGACTTATAGTCTTTTGACTGACAATTGCTAAGAGTGAAATTCATTTCTTTACATCATGGAGATCATGTGACCAATTATAATAATCCTCTTGGTCTTACTGCTGAATTGGCTTCTAGTGACTTCTTGGTGCTGTGGGCACTGGTGTTGGACTAATGAGGCCATGGGGGACTGTCTACCCAAGATTATGGATACACCGTGGTGTCCCAACCCTTAATCCACACCCTCCCCCCATCCCACCCCTATAATCGCTACACTGACCCAAGAAGATATGACTGTTGTTGTGGGCAAGGACTGCTTCTGCAAGTGCAAAACATCATGGACACGTCAGGAAATGTGGCCTGTGGTGCTACTCACACTGAAGGTTCTTCAGCATCATTTTGCAACCGTTAGTACTATCTCTTCCAATTCTGATTAGGTTAAAATTATATCTGTGTAGTTTTCAAGTGCAAAATTCAAATCCACATGGACCTACATATATATTTTTATTGCTGGCCACCTCACGTACATATGCACGAGCACACGATGTATTTCCATATGTAATCCATGTAGACCACATGATTAACCATGGTTCTTGTGTTTCTTTTTGCATTGTGTGTTACTGATGGGAAACTGTTCTCGTTACAAAATGCAGGGACAATAAAATCATTGTGATATTTTGCAAAATGACAATAAAGATTCGCAGGCCTCCTTGTCTCACAGGAATGAGATCCACACTGGCCCTGTGGAAGAAGCTGCTGATTGGAAGGTAAATGGGCTCCAGGCTCATTGTGTGTGCACATCTCCTGCTTGTCCTGCTTTGCAAACTCCCTAAAGAATCAATTTGAATAAACATCTGTTAAACTACTCATGAAGTATTATGTGTAGGTTACTCGCACATTTTTCTTTCTCTATCGTTAAAACTATCACCAGGTCACTTAATGATTTTCTTGCTCTCCTTTCTTCACAGGTCAGTCTTCCAGTGCTTGCTGTGAGAACATTGTACAAAGCCTTACTCAAGTCTTCTGCCTCCAGTCATGATTCAGATCTTTTACAAACGCACAAGCATTCAACATGCTTTGGTCCATGTTGAGAGACCTTTTGGGGTGATCTCAACCTTCATGTGGCAGGAATGTTGGAGATCCTAGTCAGTATAAAGTAGCTGTTAGGTGCCTTATGTTTCTTTTTGTTCGATGACTTTAATTCAGAGCGACGACATAACATGCAATGCTTAGAAATAGCACAAAATAAAAGACCTCATAGGATAAGCTGTTCGCAATAGCTCAGAGGTACAGATTGCTGTCACAGGTGAGGAGGTTAAATCACTGTGAGAAGCTATCCTTTTCAGCATTTGCCACTGAACTATTGGTGCTGTGTACTAGACTGGGGGTCCTGAAACAATTAATAGGAACGGCCCTGTTGCATGTTATATCTATTAGCTTTTTATCCCTGCTCAACTAAAAGATTTTATTCATTCATGGAGGCATACAGCATGAGAACATGCCATTTGGCCCACCACGTCCATGCTGACCAGTGGACACTCTAATCCCATTTCCCACCATTTGGCTCATTGCCTTCTATTTCGGAGTGATTCAAGTGCTTGTTTGGACGTTTCTTAAATCCTCTCAGTATCTACTTCCACCATGCTGTTCGGTGGATTTGTGGTGTAGAGATAACTATTGTAGAGCAGTGGCTTGAACTAAAACACTAAACGGTGACAAGTTAGGGTGTAACCTGTGTAGTATAGGTTTAACAAAGGCCTAAGATGACAGGACAAAAGTCACATCCCCCTACCACAGTGTTTTCTCAAAAGTTGATATTAAAATCCAAAGTGTAGAAATGCCCAAACTCTTTAGGAGGCTCAATTTGATGCACCAGGCTCAGTCTTTACCATGGTATCTTCCATAGGTTGCCTACTGAGTGTAATTTTACCTGCATTTCAAGCTGGAACAATGAGTATCAGAGTAAAGTTTCGGACAGGAAATCTCCAGGCTGACAGGATGTCAGGATATTGGCAAGGCTGGTGTAATGAAGCTTTGATCAGAATATAATGCATGTGACATTACACTTAAATGCCAGATATTTCTCCTCAATGATCTGAATAAGTACATTTAAAGTTAATTAAAGCAAACAAAAACACTGGAAAGCATCTAAAGGTATCTAAATTTATTTAATTAACTCAATTAGGTAAGAAAAATGTCAATTATATGACCCCTCTGTTTCATAGCCTTCCCATTACTATTGCCTCTCACCATCCGGGACATGCCTTCTTCTCACTACTACCATTGGTTCTGTCGCTCCACCATCAGAGTTATGAATGGTCCATGAAGTCATACACACTGCCTCACTATTGCACTTTTGCACAATTTTTAACTTAAAGTCATTTTTATATCTTGCACTATACTGCTGCCACCAAACAACAAATTTCACAATACACGTCGGTGATAACAAACCTGATTCTGAATTGAATGCAGTCACTAGAGCAGCAGCAGGACTAACCCTGGCAGAGGCCCAGTGGGCAGAGTCCCCAGAGTTACGACTGGGAATCCATAGGAAGTTTTTTTTCTCTCCTGCTGAAATCTATGCTAAGCTCCTCTCAGACCACAATCAGAGCCGTAGTCAACTGTGAGGATTCACTGACGCTTGCACGAGAGTCCCGAATCCTGGCAGTGTGGAGCTGAGTACAAACTGCCTCACAGGGAACTCCGTTCATAAGAAGGAAATTTCAAGCAATGTGTGTTTTCCCATTTGATTATAAAGCGGACTGTGAACTTGACATACCATGCGCCATCCCTCCTAGCAGATGTGTTCACTCCCACCATGGTGATCCTTGTGGGCTGCTCCCTGCACACCCTCGCGTGTTGGTTGTTAATGCAAATGATGCATTCCTCCTTGTGTTTCAGTGTATCTGTGATAAATAAACTTGAAACTTGAATAAATATCAAATATTTGATAAGACTGAAACGATCACATCAATGTCCTTCCCATGTTTCTTCATTTCCTTCTTTTGACATACTCCTTTAAGCTATGATTCAAAATAGAGATCTTGGCCCAGAATCTCTCCCTGCCTGGCATAGGACGCTGTCTCCACTCTTTCCGCCGACCTGCCTCTGAAAAGCTCCGCTGTGATTTCCCACCGGACTCCTGTGTCAATCTCGGGTTGACTGCACTGTGGAGCTTCGCAGCTTCCCATCCTGGGAGACATTCCAGCAGGTAGGAAGACAGGAATTTAAGCATGCCAAGTTTCAGTAGAACTTGTGTTATCACGCACATCAAGGACCAAAGGATCAAATTTATTTGCCGTATAGATTTAACTGTATTGGGAACTTGCTGTGGTGTGTTGGTCAGGAAGTGATGTGCAACAAGATTCAACAACTATAACAAAGGATAATTATATAAAAAGAAAAGCTAGAGGTTAAAGTGCCGATAAAGCATAAAATGTGCATAAGTACATAAATATCAGCATGTGCCTACCATGTAAACAGCATTATAAAAAGTGGTTTAGAATGTTTACAGTGCAGTGAAGTGGCTGATGTAATAGATGGAGGAGGGTGAGGGGTAACTAAAATGGTGGATCAGATTAACTGCCTGAGGGAAGAAACTTCTAAGATGGCGTGTTTGGAACCCCATTATCATCAGACTGATCGTGGGATGGGCTATACATCTCTTTCTCCTACACCCAATCCCTGTGCACACCTTCCAAGGGCTTTTTATGCTTCCTGCTGTTTCATTCAAAATAATCCCCCATTCTTAAAATGAAGTGAAATCATAAATGTTCAAACTTGATTAGTTTCCCTTTTAAAAAGCAAACACGAGGAAATCTGCAGATGCTGGAAATTCAAGCAACACACACAAAATGCTGGTGGAACGCAGCAGGCCAGGCAGCATCTATAGGGAGAAGCACTGTCAATGTTTCGGGCCGAGACCCTTCGTCAGGACTAACTGAAAGGAAAGATAGTAAGAGATTTGGAAGTAGGAAGGGGAGGGGGAAATCTGAAATGCTGCCTGGCCTGCTGCGTTCCACCAGCATTTTGTGTAATTTCCCTTTGTCTCCTATTCCATTTCCACATGGTGTGTACTGCCTGACTAACCACCTGCCCTCAGACCATTAACGAGTCAAAGGCCCTGGACATTGAGTCCACTCATACACATTTCACAAATCATCATATCTTGTCGCTGGGCCTGGGGTCCCACTAGAATGTAAAGCAAACTGGGAGAATATGCCAGATGTCACCCATGGGGAGATACCACTTTAAAGGAGGCCTAAGTTGTTTGTTGATCTCCCACGGACAATGCATTTTCCTTCTTTGTGCGAGCTGCAGGCCCCATCAGAGAGTTTTTGGTTAGCACATGGGTTTTATATGGTGCAGGAAGTTAGCAGTGCTGTTTGCATTCCACATGATAGACTCCACAGATGACTTCAGTGCACATTTCAAACTGGTGAAAACCTGGGGAAGTAATTAACACCAGGCATCTCAGAATACCAATCGTTTATTAAAATCTAATTCGACATTGCCAGCATTCCCAGAGCCCTGGGGTAATTTAAAAATCTTTTCATGTGGCTTTTGCCAGAGGCATCTGTTGTGTCAGCAGATTTTCTTTTGATGATGCATTTACCGTATGATATTGGAGCAGTTCGGAAAAAGAAGAAAGGAAAGAGAATGGACTCAGGTACGCCAAAACGCTAACAGAACTCAATTTCTACCAGGATTTTTTTTTTTTGGTAAATTGGGGCTTAAAGCAGCAGCAAACTGCGGTTGTTCCTCGCAGTACGCACTGCTGTCGAGACATCAGGATGATTAAATCTGTCTGGATTGTGCAATAACTGCAGAGAAGTCGACACAATGCTCTGCTGACCTCACGAAGCAGGAGAGAATTAGCGGTTCCCCGAGACAATACTGAGTAAACCGGTAGCGCCAGGCCAAATAGTTAGGAATATGACTCCACTTTAGACTGCAATAAATCTCCAATCTCAGTAAAACTTCAAAAGCCCAATTCCAACCAGCTGACCATTTCCTCTTTAAGCTGTGCTGAAGGTAATCTAGAGTTTCACAAGTGGTCTACAATCTTCAATTGGGACAGGCAACCCCTATCTCCAACTGGAACAACAGCACTTGTTCCCCAGCGACGCAGTGTGCTTTTGTACTACAGCTTCCCTTCAGGTCATAACACTTAGCTCTTTCTGTAAACTTTGCCGATTCCACACGCTGACGTTTGAAGAAAGGTGCAGGGTTGCATTTTGCTTTGGAGCCTTCCCAGAGCTCAACTGCACCTGACAAGCTAGGAACCAGGTAAAGAGGTCGCCATTCTGAGGCCAGACACCATTTCATGCCTGTAATAGAGTGACAGAACTCATGGAGTCATAGAAAGAAATAGCAAGAAAACAGGCCCCGCAACGGAACATATTTATGTTGACCATTAGGCACCTATCTTACCCTCACAAATTTTACTCTGAGCACATACCTATCACCCCTCCCCCAACTACACATGAGGGACAATTTCACATTAACCAATTAACCCACCTTCCTACGTGTCTTTAAGAAGGAGGTACAGGAGTCTTAGATTCCACACCACAAGGTTTAGAAACAGTTATTAACCTTCAACCATCAGGCTCTTGAACCAGTATGAATAACTTAACTGAATCCACAACCCATGGGCTCACTTTCAAGGACTCTACAACTCATGTTCTCCAAATTATTTAATAACCTTTTAAAAAATATTCATGTTTGTCTTTTTCTTGCAAATGAGTGCTGTGCAGAAGGATCTTGGTGTTCTTGTATCAAAGAAGTTGCCAAGCTGATACAGCAAGTAGCTTGCAAGGGATATGGCCTCTGTTGGAAGGACTTTGGTGTTTAGTAAAATTATTACAATTGTACAGTGTCGTAGTGAGGCTGCACATATAGCATTGAGTATTGTTGTCATCTTTTTCAATAAATGAGATGCTGGTGTTGGAGGACAGTTCAGAAGAGGTCAACTAACCTATTGCTGGGTTGAGACAGTTGTCCTATGTTGAATGGAAAATAATGTTGATCTGTATTCTTTGTAGTTTAGAAGAATGAGGTTGATTCTATTGAAATATGCAAGTTCCTGCAGGGAGATGACATGACAGATGTTCAGATGCTTTTTGCTAATGGGGGAGTTTTAAATGGGGGTCATACTTGCAAGAAAAGGAGGAAATCATTTAAAACTGAGGTGCACGGATTTCTTTTCTCACAGATGCTGATCAATCTCTGCAATTCTCTAGCCCAGAAGGGTGTGGAGGCTAGATCACTTGGGGCATTCAAAGAGGACCTAGGTACATTTTGGAAAGATTAGTGAATTGAGGGCTAAGGAGAACTGATACTTTGGAGGAAGTAAAGTCAGGGGCAGATCTGGCATGATTGCATCAAATGTCAGGGCAGGTTTGAGGGATTAGGTGGTTTACTCCTGGTCCTATTTCCTTGTGATCTTGTGCTCATTGTCAGGAGATATTTTAAGAGCAACGTAATTAACTGCAACCTAGCATGATGTGAGCTTTACAGTATAAACTGTCTCTACTTACAGAATTGTGAATGTGTTAATTAGCTGGGTGTAATTCAGTGATATTTGTTCATCATTATAAGCAAAGGTTCAATGGAACCATGTCAGGGAGCAGTTTGCATTTTACTTCCTCTCCCCCACCATTAATTAACATTCCCAACTATAATGAATTGACGTGGGGCTGAATTTTCAAACATCATTTGTATTGTTATTCCCTTTAATTGACAGTGTCCGAAATCTTTGGTGATGACTAGAACATATTATAATAAGGCCATAAGATCATAGGACATAGCAGCAGAATTAGAAAATTGAGCCTATTGAGTATGCAGCCCCATTCAATCATGGCTGATTAATTTTCCCTCTCAACCCCATTCTTCTGCCTTCTCCACGTAACCATCGATGGCTTTACTAATCAAGAATTTATTAACCTCCACCTTAATTATACCCAACGACTTGGCCTCTACAACTGTTTCTCTTGTTGCAATGAATTCCACAGATTCATCACCCTCTGACTAAAGAAATTCCTCCTCAGCTCTTTTCTAAAGGGACATCCTTGTATTTTGAGGCTGTGCCCTCTGGTCCTAGACTCCTCCACTATTGTAAACATCCTTTCCATGTCCACTGTATCTAGGTCTTTCAATATTTGGAAGATTACAGTAAGATTCCAATTCATTCTTCTAAACTCCAGTGAAAACAGGCCCAGAGCCATAATGTTACTCATATGTTAACCTTTTCATTGCTGCAATCATTCTCATAAATCTCCTCTGGCCAATCTCCAATTCCTGCACTTCCTTTCTTAGATCATCATCATCATCATCATCATGTGTCATGTCATATGATGTGGGCAGTCACAGTCTTCTTTCTGTCTTTAATCTAATAAGTTCTGATAAATTCTTCAAAACTTTTGCCTGTCCATCCCCTAATGTAACTCATGAATGCCATGCACTATTGACTGTGACTGCAAGATGTTCAAGCTTCTCTTCCCTTTGTACGTATCCCAAAAATTCCATCTGCTGTTTTCTGATTGCAGCTCTCTTCTTATTCCAGCTTTTTGCAACACTTCCTTCCACAGTATTTTCATCATTATTCTCAAAAATCATTATTCATCATTTCTGCAGCTTTGAGTCTTCCCTTATTTTGCTTTGATATTGTGCAACAGTTGCTTCCATATGCTAGTGTGGAATGAAGGTAGCACTGCAACACTCGAAGTTTCATACTCATAGAATTTATGTTAATTTTTATTATCTTGCTCAAACGTGCTTTTAGCAATCCTAATCTTTCTTCTAATTTCAGCATTAGCCCTACCATCAGATATTATTGTACTCCCGAAGTAATTGAACTTCCATGTTTACTTAATTGTTTTGTTGCCCACTTGCAGTTCACATTTCTGTGTTTCTTTCTTCTTGGTAATAACTATACATTTTGTCTTCTTGTAGTTGATGGTCTGTCCTCTGTTTGCACTTTCTTCAACGACTTTAGTATTTCTTGGAGCTTCGCTTTAGAAGTAGCTAATCAGCACAGTGTTTTCAGTGTATTGTAGGTTGTTTAAATTGTACTCACCAATTATTATGCCTGGAACACTATAACTTCTCTCAGAATCTTCTCACTATAAAGATTGAATAGGTTGGACACAACCCTGTCTTAATCTGGACAAAATCACTTGCCTCATTTTCAACGCTTATTCCTGCTCTTTGTTCCCCAATACAAACTTCTGATGATTCTGTTATCTTTCCCATCAATGTGCAAGTGCTGAGGGACTTTTATAAGCTCTTCATGCATCAACTTATCAAAAGCTTTGGTAAAATCGATGAAACGTGGGTGTAGGACTTTCTGGACCTCGATGGGACACTCACAAATCATTCTGAGGATGAAGAATGCATTTTTCAATCCACTATCTTCAATGAAGCCACGCTGCTCTTGTGTGATCTCTGGTTTCATGCTTTTTCTTGCTCTCATTATGATGATGCATTGCAGAACTTTAGACAAACTAATTGTGAGGTGTAACTCACCTTCAATTGCTGTAGGTTTTTTGGCAGTGCAATAAATACTGACGCTCATTTCATCAGGTATTTCCCCACTATCATATACTTCATTCAGTAAATATCTCACGTAAGGGGCCTAAAACTGCACACAATACCCCAGGTGCAGTCTGACTAATTCCTTATAAAGCCTCAGCATTACATCCGTGTTTTTATATTTTTATCCTCTCAAAATGAATTCTTTCATTGCATTTGCCTTCCTTACTACCAACTCACTGCCTGCCATTTCTTTGTCCCCCATTGCTTCCTCTCCAGTGTCTTTTCCAATATCCAGTCTTGTCTCTTTTTATATACTGAAAAAAAACAACTTTTGGTGTCCTATTTTACATTACTGGCTAGCTGACTTTCATAATTCATCTTTTCTCTTATTGCTTTCTAATTGCCTTCTGATGGCTTTTAAAAATTTCCCAGTCCTCTAGCTTCCTACTAATATTTGCAATACTGTATGCCCTCTCATTTGCTCTTATGTTGTCTTTGACTTCTCTTGTTAGCCACAATTGTCTCATCCTCCCTCTAGAATACTTCTTCTTTGGGTTAAACAGATCTTGTATCATCTGAATTGCTCCCAGAAATTCCAGCCATTGCTTCTCTACCTTCATCCCTGCTCATGTGCCCTTCAAGGGCTTTGGCCAGCCCTTCTCTTACGTCTCTGTAGTTCCCTTTCCTCTACTGTATTACAGGTACATCCTATTTTAGCTGCTCCCTCTCAAACTGCAGGGTGAACTCTACGCGCCACTGTAGCATAGACTTAGTGTGATGTGATTACAGCTCAGGGCATTCTGGAGTCCGGAGATCAATTACACTCCTTTCTGTAGGGAGTCTCTATACTTCCTAAGAAGTCGACTGTACTTCCTAAGAAGGTTGGCGTCATTCAATGTCTGTAGTGAGATGCTGAAGATGTTCTATAGGTCAGTTGTGGAGAGCGCCCTCTTCTTTGTGGTGGCGTGTTGGGGAGGAAGCATTAAGAAGAGGGACGCCTCACGTCTTAATAAGCTGGTAAGGAAGGCGGGCTCTGTCGTGGGCAAAGTACTGGAGAGTTTAACATTGGTAGCTGAGCGAAGGGCGCTGAGTAGGCTACGGTCAATTATGGATAACTCTGAACATCCTCTACATAGCACCATCCAGAGACAGAGAAGCAGTTTCAGCGACAGGTTACTATCGATACAATGCTCCTCAGACAGGATGAAGAGGTCAATACTCCCCAATGCCATTAGGCTTTACAATTCTACCGCCAGGACTTAAGAACTTTTTAAAAGCTATTATTAATGCTTTTTGAGATAGTGATTTAGAAGCATATCATATTTTTTACTGAGTTAAGTATTGTATGTAATTAGTTTTGCTACAACAAGTGTATGGGACATTGGAAAAAAAGTTGAATTTCCCCATGGGGATGAATAAAGTATCTATCTATCTATCTATCTATCCTCCCCATGGAATGTGTAAGGTTCAGAAATGCCTTTTCCCTAGTGTGCTTGACCACAAGCTACTCTAAAAATCCATCTCAAAAGCATTCTTCAAATTCATTCTCTTGGGATCCAGCAACAACCTGATTTTCTCAGTCTACCTGCATTTTGAAATCCTCCATGACCGTTGTAACCCCACTTGCCTGTCTTTTCGATACAACTCATGGATGTTAAGCTCCCAGCTGTGATCTTCTTTCAATCATGACTCAGTGATGCCCACAATGTCATACCTGCCAATTTCTAACTGGACTACAAGATCATCCACCTTATAGTATATACTGTATGCAATCAAATATAATACTTTAAGTCCTGGATTCACCACCCTTCTGTTCAATTTGGTCTCCATATTATCTGAAGTTAAATTCTTATCCTTTTCTGAACCTTTTTGGTTTATTCTTTAGTCTCTAGACTTCCATAAGCTACCTTGCACTCTCCTTTCCCATTATTTATCCATACTTTTTCACACTGCTGAACCCAGCCCCTACTAATTATTTTAAAGCCCTGTTATACACAGTCCTAGTTAAGTGGTTTGCCAGGACCCTGGTCCCAACAGTGTTAAGTGGAGTCCATCCCATTGGAACAGCTCCCTCCTCCAATTCATGCCATTGTCCCCCAAATTCAAACCCGTTTCTCCCTCACCAATGTTTGAGCCACATATTTAACTCTTCGATCTCATTAACCCTGTGCCAGTTTGCATATAGTTCAGGCTACAATCCAGAGATAATTAACTTTTTGGTTCTGTGTTTTCATTTAGTTCTTAGCTGATCAAATTTCCACAGCAGAAACTCTTTCCTTATGACTGCCCACATGGTCCACATTGACCACAACAACTGGATCTTGCCCCCTCCCCCATTCCAAGTTTCTGTGCAGGTCAGATGAGATGTCACGAACCCAGGCCCCAGGCAGACAACACAAACTTGAGACTTTTGATCTTTGTGACTGTTAACCGAGTGAGCGTCACAAGCATTGTCTTTGCCACGCAGTCTGCATGCCCTCGCAGGCGGGCTGCGAAACAGGTTCACCACGGACGTCTGTGAGCATGCACGTTCCAGGCAATTAGTGTTTCATTGTGGTGGTATTTAAATCTGCGCAGATGTCAACACTCGCAGCAACGGTTCAGCAACTAACCACAGACAGGCGGAATCAGATGTCAGCCATCACAGCTCTCACTGACACGGTTCTGCAGCTCGCTGCTAACAGCCAGAATCAGATGGCAGCCATTACCGCTTTCGCTGCTATAATTCAGCAGCAGCAGCTCTCAACCAGGGCAGTCCCACTCCCAGCATCTCCTGCATCTTCCTCTGTAACAGACTGATCAGCCTCAAGCACTAACACCCCGATTCCCTCGGCAGTTACTGAATCAGAGACAAGCATTCCTGCACCACCCAGATAATCCAGCGACCCCCAACAACTGCAGGAACTTTATTACCCAGTGGGAGCTGAATTTCCAGGCCCAGCCGGGTTGGTTTGGTGATGATGTGTGTAAACTGGTTTTCACGGTGGACCTCCATTCAGCCTGTTCATCGCTCAATGAGAACAAGGTTCTCCTGCAGCCCAGTCCTTCTAACAATTCATGGTTGAGTGTTTGGCCATCCAGTACAATGTCAGGAGGCAGCCCAGCAACCCTTGGACCTTTGCCAAGGGAGAGGGATAGTGAAGAACTATGAAGTAAAGTTCTACATGATGCAGTTGAGATAGGGCTGGACGGGAGGCCCCTCATCCCTGCTTTCCCGCGTGAGCCGAGCGCAGGGGTTCGGCACAAGATTGCAGTGCGTGATGAGCAGGACAATCTGGATAACTTTATAAATCTGGCCATTTGAATCAACAATCAGGCAACTGAAAGACACAGAGAAAGACTGCCCGAGCCTCCTACTCTTTAGATCACTACTTGTATTCACCTTCCCCAACATCACCCAGCACCCAATCCATGGAGAAGCTATGCAGGTGGGGTGCATTCACCTATCTTTGGAGGAAAATGGGTTCCTGCCTCTACCGTGGTGATCCAGGACACTTCCGGGCATCATGTCCCAGTAAAAGAGCATACCTGTCAACAAGAAGGGGAATTCTGATGGGTTGATTCCCCCTGCAAGCATCTTCCCCTAATTGCTTAATGCTCCCAGCTTCCTTGTTGTGGGGATCCCGGACCAATAAGCTTCAGGCATTTATTGACTCTGGAGCAGCTGGGAACCTCGTGGATATCTCTCTGGCTCAAAGCTGGTGTGTGCCAACTCAACAATTGAGAGAGAATCAAGGCACTAGGTGGTCAGTCTCTGGGCACTGGCAAGGTACACCCTTCCACAGAACCCCTCCAACTTGTGCTAGAAGGCAACCATAGGAAACAGCTCTCCTTCTGTCTTGTTGATTCGCCTGAACTGCCACTGGTGCTTAGCCTTCCTTGGCTATCTCAAAACAACCCGTTGATCAATTGGTCCCTAAAGACGCTCCAAGAGAAGGGACCAGCGTGTCTGTCCACTGTCTGGACCCAGCTGAATCCCTTTCTGTGCCAATTGCCAGTGTGGACCTGTCTGGTGTTCTGGATGAGCATGCTGGCCTTGTTTAGGCCTTCAGTAAGAAGAAAGCCAGCTCCCAGCCTCCACCCCAGTCATATGACTGCACCATTGACCTCTTACCTGGTACTAGTCCTCCCTGAGGCCAGAAACGCTGGCCATGGAAGAATACATCAAGAAGGCATTGGCTTTAGGATTTATCTGTCCATTAACTTCATCAGCAGGAGCAGATTTCTGTTTTGTGAGCAAAAAAGATGACAAGCTCTATCACTGCATTGCTTATCGGCCGCTGAACAACATCACAGTGAAGAACCATTACCCTCTTTCCCTGCTTGCCTCTGTATTTGAACTTCTCCAAGGAGCAAACATATTCTCCAAGATAGGTTTGTGCAATGCCTGCAACCTAGTTTGTATCTGAGAAGGGGACGAGTGGAAGACAAAATTCAACACTTCCACTGGCCATTATGAGTACATCATGGTTTGAAGACCATAAATACTCTGACTTATAAAGCCCCAATGTTACATCCTTGCTCTTATATCCTAGTCCTCTTGAAATGAATGCTAATATTGTATTTGTCTTCCTTACTATAACCTCTTCCTACAAGCTAACCTTTAGGGAATCTTGCTCTAGAACTCTCAAGACCCTTTGCATCTCAGATTTCTGAATTTGCTCTCTATTTAGAAAAAAGCCTATGCCTTTATTTCGTCTACCAAAGTGCAGGAGCATATACTTCCCTGCACCATATTCTGTCTGCCACTTCTTTGTTCATCCTCGTAATCTGTCCAAATCCATCTGCACAATCCTTGCTTCCTCAATACTATCTGCCCTTTCAACTATCTTTGCATCGTCTGCAAACTTGATCTCAAAGCCATCCATTCCGTCATCCAGATTATTAACATATAATGTGAAAGGTAGCAGACTCAAAACTGACCGCTGTGGAACTCCACTAGTCACTGGAAGCCGACCCGAAAAGGTCCTCTTTATTCCCGTTCTTTGCCTTCCGTCAGTCAGTCAATCTTCTGTCCGTGCTAGTATCTTTACTGTGGGTCTCATCTTGTTTGGCAGCCTTATGTGCACCACCTTGTCAAAAGCATTTTGAAAATCCAAGTAAACAACATCCACTGGCTCCCCTTTCCTGTTTGTTTTTTTCTCTCTCAAAGAATTCCAACAGATCTGTCAGACAAGATTTCTCCTTAAGGAAACCATTATGGTTTTATGTGCCTTCAAGTACCCTGAAACTTCATTCTTAAAATAATGAACTCTGACATCTTGTCAACCAATAAAGTTAGATTAACTGGCCTATAACATCCTGTCTTCTGCCTCCCTCTCTTTTTAAAGAGTCGTGTGACATTTGTAATTTTATGTCCTCTGGAACCATTTCAGAATATATTGATTCTTGAAAGATCACTATAATACCTCCACAATCACTTCAACTACCTCTTTGAGAATCCCAGGGACTTGTCCACTTTCAGATCTCTCACCTTCCCAAGCACCATCTCCTTTGTGAAAGCAACTACCCTTACTTCAGCTCCCTGACTTCCTGAAATTTCTAGCATTCTCCTGATGCCTTCCACAGTGTAGACTGCTGCAAAATACTCATTCCAGTGATCCAAATTCCGGGCCCTTGCCTCTCTTTTACCCTTTATATCTGAAAAGCTTTTCCTATTGTGTTTTATATCATTGGCTAGCTTACCTTCATATTTCACTTGTCTCTCCTGATTGCTTTTTTAGTTGCATTCTGTTGGTTTTTAAAAGCTTCTCAAAACTCAAACTTCCTACTATTTTTTGCTATGTTGTATAGCTGGATTAATGCTGTGATGCTCTTTGGTCTGGCCAATGCCCTGACTGTTTTCAGGCCCTGGTCAATTCTATGCACCAGGACCATTGAATCAGTTCGTTTTTGTATATTTGGAATACATTCTTACCTATTCTGGCTCTCACCAGGAACAGGTCCAGCATGACAAAAGGGTTCTCAGATGTCACCTTGAGAATAACCTTTACTCCAAATCAGAGGTGTGAGTTCCATATAGAACAGGTGTCATTTTTGAGCAACCGTATATCCTCACCCCTTCTAGTGTTCAAATGGACCTGTGTAAAGTTCCGGCAGTGACAGAGTGGTTCAAACCATCTACGGTCATACAGGTCTATGGGTTTGCAAGCTTTGATCACCGCTTCGTCGGAAACTTCAGTTTCATCGCTTAGTACAGTCACTAAGAAGACCTCTGCAGGATTCCTTTGGACAAGTGAAGCAGACCGAGCTTTCTCAGAACTAAAGCAACACTTCACCACTGTCCCAGTGCTTCACCACCCAGACCCATCCTGGCCGTTCATTGTCATTTTGGATGCATCAGATGTGGGTATTGGACCTGTACTCTCCCAGCACTCTTTTGCAAATACCTGATTGCACCCTGTGCCTTTCTTTCCTGTTGCTTGACTACAATATTGGGAACCAAGAACTTTTGGCTGTCAAGGAAGCACTGGAAGCATGGTGACTCTGACTAGAGGAGGTATAGTGCTCCTTCTTGAGATCACAAGAACCTCTCTTACATTTGGAATGTAAAGACGCTCGACTCCCGACAAGACCATCGGGCTCTCTTCTTCACCCTGTTAATTTCACTCTCACCTACTCTCCTGACTGCAAGAATACCAGGGCCGATACTCTGTCCTGGCAGTTCAATGTGTCTGAGGATAAAGCCAATCCAGAGCTCCTCCTTCCTTAGTCTTACATTGCATCTCCAATGATTGATAGAGGAATAGAGACAGAGGTGAGGACTGTCCAACAGTTGGATGCAGGCCCAGATGGGAGTCCTCCACACTAGCTGTTAGTTCCTGCCATGGTGCACCTTTGAGTGTTGGAATAGGTTCACTCCTCTCATCTGGTTAGACATCCCAAAATTCATGGACCCTGCAATTTATCAAGAGACGATTTTGGTGTCCATCCACAACTCAGGGCACCAACAACTTCATTTCTGCTTGTCCCACTTGTACTCAGAACAAGACGTCACACCAGCGCCCTGCGGGTCTGCTATGTCTGTTGCCTGTGCATCATTGCCACTGGTCCCACCTTCTGGTGGCTTTCATTACTGGTCTACCCTCCTCCCCACTACTGCTGGCTCAAAAACAACTAACCTGGCAAGCAGATCAGCTTCTCCCACAGGTGCGGCCCCTCAAGCCAGGGGAGACAGTCTGGCTGACATCTAGAGATCTTCCCTTGAAAGTCGAGAGCAGCAAGTTGGCCCCATGCTGTGTGGGACCATTTGTGGTGGCAAAGGCTATCAACAAGCTTTATCTACCATCATCAATGAAGGTTTGCCCAGCTCAAGCTGGTGTCCACCTCCTCCTTTGCTCTGGTTACCCCCCTACCCCACCCCCTGCTTGCTGGAAGGCCCCTGGTTTATTTTCTGCAGTGTCTCCTGGAATCTTATGGGTGCAGAGCAGGGTCTAGTATCTCATGGATTGGGGGAGTGGTTATGGCCCTGAGGGGTGTGTTAAGGTTCCAGCCCAAAACATCCTGGACAAGAGTCTCATCTGGGACTTCCAACAGGCACAGGCCTCTGGTGCCTCAGGAGCTGCATCTAGGGAAAGGGGCCCTCTCACAACCATGGACTCTGCCACGGGGTCTGCAGGCCCTCGCAGACGGGCTACTGAATGGGTTCGCCAATCACGCTTGTGAGCGTGCACATTCCAGCCAATCAGTGTTTCAGTGTGGTGATATTTAACTCCTTCCTCTCGTTCCAGTCTTGTTGAGACTTGACCAAAAGCACAGCAAAGTCTTTGCTCCCTGCTTACTTTTGTCCTTGTTCCAGGAAAGAAGACCACAATTTAGATTGGCACTGTAAAGGAGCGGTATTCATTTAGTATTAAGTTACTGCTTCTTACCCAGTGATGGCGTTACCTTTCAGCCTGAGGGGTTTTAGTTAACAGCTCTGTTGGCCCAGTGTTTATTGTTTTTCCTTTAATTCTGCACAGTTTTTATTAAATATCAGCAAACTGTTCATCTACTCCGGTGTCTCTCCCTTTGTACTTGGATCATAACCTCACACTTGTGTCAAAGCTGTGATAACACATTTTTGAATTTCTCTGCAGCATCAAAGGAGATCATCAGCCCATCAAATTGATTCAGTTCTTGGAGAAATTCATCTATCACCTTCCTCCAGTGATCTTCCCTATAGCGCGTTCTCTCTCACACGTCCATCAACTCCATTTGCAGTCTCCTACCACCTCTGTACACACCAGGGGCAATTTACAGCAACTTATCAACCTATCAGCCCACATGTGTTTGTTTGGGATGTGTAGGGAAACTGGAGCACCCATGTGGACACAGGGAGAACATGCAAACTCCACAAAGACAGCCTGTTTAGAATAAAAGTGAGAGATAAACAGCAGCTGGCAGTGATTAAGCCTCAAAGTTGACGATAAATTATCAGAGCATTAGTAAGTGTTTGAGTAAGAGTCATAGAATAATAGAGCATTGAAACAGGCCCTTTTGGCTAATCTAGTCCGTGTTGATTTATTAATCTGCCTAGTCCAATCGACTTACACCCAGACCACAGTCCTCCATCCCCTTCTGATCCATGAACCTATCCAAATTCCTCTTAAATATTGAAATCGAACTCCAATCCACCACTTCTGCTGGCAATTTGTTCCACACTCTCACCACGCTCACGTTCTCCTTAAACATTTCACCTTTCACACTTAACCCATGACCTCTAGTTCTAGTCTCACTCAATCTCAGTGGAAAAAGCCTCCTTGCATTTATCCTATCTATCCCCCTCATCATTTTGAATGCCCTCTATCAAATCTCCCCGTATTCTTCTGTGCTCTAGGGAATAAGTTTACTTACTTAGGGAAACAGTGTGGAACAAGGCCTTCAGGCCCAATGAGCTGCACTGTGCTGCAACCAACCCATATAACCCCAGCCTTATCACAGGACAATTTACAATGAGAAATTAACCTACTACTGAAATGTCTTTGGAACGTGGGAGAAACACCCAGAGGAAACCTACAACACACATGGGAAGGGAGGTCAAACTTCTTCCAGATGTTGTCAGAATTGAACTCTGAACTCCGAAGCCCTGAGCTGTAACTGCGCCGTGCTGACTGCTGCGTTACCATGGTGCCCTGCCACCTAAAGTCCTAACCTATTCAACCTTTCCCTATAACTCAAGTCTTCAAGTCCTGGCCACAGCCTTGTAAGTGCCACCCTTCTCCCTTTAATTCCTGCTGTTCTATCATGTCAAAAGCAATAGAACCCTGAAATGTTGGGCAGCCAGTCCTGGCCCACCTGAAACTAAGCTTCACCAATGGGTACAATGTCATAATTCCATGTGCTGATCCATGCCCTAAGCTCATCCGCCTTTCCTACAATACTCCTTGCACTGAAATATACACAACTCGGAACATTGGGCCCACCATGCTTAATCTTTCAATTCATGAGTTTGTATGTAGGCTTTACACAATTTTTCCCCACCACCACCTGCTCTGGTGCTCTGCTTCTCATCCCCCTACAAACCTTGTTTAAAACCCACCCACCTCCCCCTCCTCAACCCGTGCAGCACTAGCAAACCTTCCCACAAGGATATTAGTCCTGCTCTAGTTCAGATACAAACTACCCCTTCTGTACAGATCCCACCTTCCTCGGAAGAACACAATAATCTAAAAATCTGAAGCCCTCCCTCTTGCACCATCTGCTTAGCCACGTGTTAAACAATGTGATCTCCCTACTTCTGGCCTCACTTAGCACCCGGCACAGGTAGCTGTCCTGAGATCATAGCCCTGGAGGTCCTGTCCTTTCTGCACGGAACTCCCTGAACCTACTTTGCAGGTCCTCATCACCCTTCCTATCCATGTCATTGGTACCGACATGGACAATGGCTACAGCTCCTCACCCTCCCATTTAAGAATTCTACATACTTGATCCCAGATGTCCCTAACCTTGACACCTGGAAGTCAGCACACCATCTGGGAATCTTGTTCGCATCCTGTCTGTTCCCCTAACCAATGGTTGCCCTACCATTACGACTCGCCTCTTCTCCCCACCTCCCCGTCCCCTCTGAGCCACAGAGCCAGACCGTGCCAGAGACCTGACCGCTGTGGCTTTCCTCTGCTAGATCATCCACCACCACCACCCCCCTCCCCAACAATATCCAAAGCGGTATACCTCCTGTTGAAGAGAACGATCACAGGGGTACTCTGCACTGGCTACCTATCCTTTTCCCCCTCCTGATAGTCACCCCATTACTTATGTCCTGCACTTTGGGTGTAACTACCTCTCTGTCAAGTCAAGTCAAGGTAAGTTTGTCATTTAACCTCATACATTTATATAACGTATATAACCATATTATGTATATAGAAACGAGATGTTTCTTCGAACGAGGGTATCAAGCACAGCAGTATGCAGTGCTCCTGATAAATCTGTCCAATGGAGACCCCTATAATGCTCTCAGCTGTTCTCACAGTCCTTTGTGGGGACTTCTGTCCAATGCTCCACTGCTCCCAAACCAGATGGAGATGCATCTTGGTCAGGATGCTCTCAGTAGAGGGGGGAGCCTTACCTACCTCAGTCTTCCCAGGAAGACAAGGAATTTCTGTGCCTTCTTATTCAGGGAGGTGATATTAAGGGACCAGGAGAGGTCATCCATGATATGAACTCCAGGAACTTGGTGCACTTAACTCTCTCTATGGAGGAGCCGAGTATTCACAGATGGGAATGGTTCATCTGCACCTTCCTGAAGTCCACAATGATTTCCTTGGTCTTCTCCACATTCAGGCTTAGGTTGTTCTTCTCACACTAATCCACGAGTTGCTCCACTTCCTCCCTATACTCCGTCTCATCATCATTCTTGATAAGGCCAACCACCGTTGTGTGATCCACAAACTTGATGACACGGTTTGAGCTGGATCCTGTGACACAGTCACGTGTCAACAGTGTGAACAGCAGTGGGCTGAGCACACAGCCTCTGTGTCGTGTTGATCAAGCCTGCAGCCACCCGAATGCTTCAGAGTTCATCCAGCTTCAGCTCTAATTTCTTAACATGTTCTGAAAGAAGCTGCTACAGGATGCACTTCTTGCAAGTGTGTTGTTAAAGACGCTGGAGGCCTCCTTGCCTACCAATATCCCAAAGGAGGAGCAGTCCAGTCATCTGCCTGGCTTCCCCATTGCTCTAACTGTGCAATAAGAAAGAAAAATCAGATGAAAAAGAATCTACCTTCAGCCTTCTCCTCTCCTCGCCGGTCTCTATCAAACAAAGACTAAACTCCTCACCCTAACACTGGCCCACTCACAAAATGGCCACTCTACTTAAACTTAATCCATTTCTATTTGCCCTTGCCAAGAGACTAATTACACACGAACCAACATCTCCAAGGGAACTGCGGGGTGCAGAATGCCCAACTGCCCCAGTTCATTTCTTCTGCAATCTCTCTCCCGCTATTCACAGCCCAGCGTCTCAAAGGGAACTATGATGTGCAGAAGGTCCCGAATGAACCCACTCGCTTCTTTTGAAATCTCTCTCCCACTATGTTCCAACATCTCTTTGGGAACTATGTTGCACAGAATGTCCCAACTGCTCCACTCGCTTCTCTTTAAATCTCTCTTCTGCTTCACAGTCGAATGTCCCTCGGGAACTGTGGTGTGCAGTATGTCCCAACTTCCCCCACTTGCTTCTTTTGAAATCTCTCTCCCACACGCAATCCAGTGTCTTCTTGGGAAATGTGACACATCGCAGATCAGTGAAGCACTCTATTAAATTAATGGTTGTAATTTTCTGCTTGCCTTCTGGTGTCCCAAGATCTGAATGAAATATATGCCTGAAATCCTTAAACCAGCCTTTTCCAGTCCTCCTCACACTGGGCATGTGGACCCATTGATAAAACAGCTCAAGTACCAGGTATCCAACCACAAACAAGAGGGAATCTGCAGATGCTGGAAATCCAAGTAACACACACACACACAATGCTGGAGGAACTCAGCAGGCCAGGTGGCATCTATGGAAAAGAGTACAGTCGATGTTTCAAGCCGAAACCCTTCAGCAGGACTGGAGAAAAAAGCTGAGGAATAGATTGAAAAGGTGGGGACGCCTACCCTGAAGAAGTTTAAATCTTCCCTTCAACAAGAGTTGAGTAAAACCCTCTCTCACTGCTCCTCCTCTGTGATCTCTGCAGCTCTCCGACTCTTTGACCACGTGCTAACCCAGACCCGCTACTACCGTCATGTATCCTTTCTGGGAACGTATCTTCGCCACCAACTTGTACCATACGATTTGTCACCTTGTGTTTCTCTCTCCCCTCCTCCCACCTTTTAAATCTACTCCTTAGCTTTATTTCTCCAGTCCTGACAGAGGGTTTTCAGCCTGAATCGTCGACTGTCCTCTTGTTGTAGAAGCTGCCTGGCCTGCTGAATTCCTCTGGCATTTTGTGGGAAGTACTGGGCGTTTGTGGTATTTAATTACACATAAAGACAAGAAGATGATAGTATTGAATGAGATGGCACTGCACGGCAGTGAGGAGACTGCAAACTGGTCCTCTCATGCTCTCAATGGACAAGGGAGAGCCAGTGGATGTAGTGTACCTGGACTTCCAGAAAGCTTTTGATAAAGTCCCACATAGGAGATTAGTGGGCAAAATTAGGACACATGGTATTGGGGGCAGACAACTGACATGGATTGAAAATTGGCTGGCTGACAGGAAACAAAGAGTAGTGATTAATGGGTCCCTTTCAGAATGGCAGGCTATGACCAGTGGGGTACCACAAGGTTCGGTGCTGGGACCACGGCTGTTTACAATATACATTAATGATTTAGATGAAGGGATTAAAAGTAACATTAGCAAATTTGCTGATGACACAAAGCTGGGTGGCAGTGTGAAATGTCAGGAGGATATTATGAGAATGCAGGGTGACTTGGACAGGTTGGATGAGTGGGCAAATGTATGGCAGATGCAGTTTAATGTGGATAAATGTGAGGTTATCCACTTTGGTGGCAAGAACAGGAAGGCAGATTACTATCTAAATGGAGTCAAGTTAGGAAAAGGGGAAGTACAACAAGATCTAGGTGTTCTTGTACATCAGTCAATGAAAGCAAGCATGCAGGTACAGCAGGCAGTGAAGAAAGCTAATGGCATGCTGGCTTTTATAACAAGAGAAATTGAGTATAGGAGTAAAGAGGTCCTTCTGCAGCTGTACAGGGCCCTGGTGAGACCCCACCTGGAGTATTGTGTGCAGTTTTGGTCTCCAAATTTGAGGAAGGACATTCTTGCTATTGAGGGAGTGCAGCGTAGGTTCACAAGGTTAATTCCCGGAATGGCGGGACTGTCATATGTTGAAAGATTGGAGGGACTGGGCTTGTATACACTGGAATTTAGAAGGATGAGAGGAGATCTGATTGAAACATATAAGATTATTAAGGGATTGGACACACTGGAGGCAGGAAGCATGATCCCGCTGATGGGTGAGTCCAGAACTAGAGGCCACAGTTTAAGAATAAGGGGTAGGCCATTTAGAACAGAGATGCGGAAAAACTTTTTCGCCCAGAGAGTGGTGGATATGTGGAATGCTCTGCCCCAGAAGGCAGTGGAGGCCAAGTCTCTGGATGCATTCAAGAGAGAGTTAGATAGAGCTCTTATAGATAGCGGGGTGAAAGGATATGGGGAGAGGGCAGGAACGGGGTACTGATTGTGTATGATCAGCCATGATCACAGTGAATGGCGGTGCTGGCTAGAAGGGTCAAATGGCCTACTCCTGCACCTACTGTCTATTGTCTATTGTCTATTATATTGTCAATAATTAGCTTAGACAATGGCCAGCAAGCACCAAGTCTTCACCCTTGGGATGAGAACTGGGGTGTCACATTGGTGGGGGGGGGGGGGGTGCTAGAAGAGATGCTACTTCACAGCTCCAGGAACCCATGTTGAATCTTGACCCCCAATGCTGCCTGTGTGTGTTTTTTCCACATTCATGTGCCTGTGCATACCTTGCACATGCAGTAGTTCAGAGTTCAAAATAAATTAATTATCAAAGTGCATATATATATCTCCATATACTACTGAGGTTTATTTTCTTGCAGGCATTTACAGGAAAATAAAGAAATGCAATAGAATTCATGAAAAATTATATATGAACAAACACTGATAATTAACGTGCAAAAGAAGACAATTAGTGCACATAATAAAAAGTAAATAAATAATACTGAGAACATAAATTGTAGAGTGTTTTAAAGTGAGGCCATATGTGGAATCTGTTCAACACCGAGGTGAGTGAAGTTACCCGCGCTGGTTTAGGAGCCTGACGGTTCTAGGGTAATAACTGTTCCTGAACCTGGTGGTGTGGGACCCAATGGCAACAGTGAGAAAAGTGCACAGCCTGGATGGTGGAGTCCTCAGTGATGGATTCTATTAATTCACCCTTCGCTGAGAAAAGCAAATTTATTCAAACTTCGAATTCTTTGTGATAAGGAGTCTGCATTCCATGGTAACACTGAATCCTGTGAGCTCTTGCCTTGCTTTACATGGTATCTTATCAAATCTCTTCTAAAAATGCAAATACTCTATAGTTACAATCCCATCCTTCCAGAATTCTCGCAAATTTGTTAAACATGATTTTCCTGTCATAAGCCAATGTTGATTTGGTTTGATTGAATTAATGTTTTTTAAAGACTAGTTAGTTCCTACCTTGATTATTGGCTTGCAACTTCTTGACAATAACGTGTGTCAAATTAAACCTTAATGATAAATGGAGGCACCATCTCCTGAAGCTGAGCTTAATGATGGGGAAGGTTCAAAGTTGAAAGTACATTTATTATCAGAGTATGGATACTATATATAACTTTGACATTCGTCTCCTTACATGCTGCCACAAAACAAAGAAACCCAATAGAACCCGTTTAAACATAGAAGACTATCAAACTCCCAATGTGCAGAAAAAAATGCAAACAAGTAAAATTAAGCAAATAGCATTCAGAACTGAAGTTCGCAGCCATGAAGCCAGCATCGCTGTAGCTGATCCAAAAGCCCATTGGTTTCAGGACACAGTCTCAGGTCAGCATTCTGACGAATAAACCTCACGGAGCGGCGAGCTGAACATCAGCCTACCACTTACCTCCAGCCCCGACATCCTGACCTTTTCTATCTGGCCGAACAGCGGGTCGCTCCTCATTCTTGGGCCGAGCCCAGGTCTTGTCGCCTTGACCCTGCCTCACCTCCGCTCACCTGTGCACCCACAATGAAGATGGCTGAGTCTGCATTTCTCTGCAGCCTCTTCCGACTCTGAGCATTGGAGCCCCCATACCAGACTGTGATACAACCAGTGTACACCTATAGAAATTCGCAAGAGACTTTGATGACATGCCAATTACCTAATGATGCAGAGCTGTTGGCATGTCTTCTTTGTGACTGCATCAATGTCTCCCAGAATCAGAATCAGATTTATTATCACTGACATAGGTCACGAAATTAGTTGTTTGTGGCAACAGTACATAAAAAAACTATAAGTTACTAAAAGAAATACAAACAAAATAAATAGTGCAAAAAAGAGAACAAAAATTGAGATAATGGGTTCGTGGTCTGTTTAGAAACTGATTAGTACCGAGGGAATGATAGTGTTGAATGCTGAGCTGTAGTAAATGAACAGCAGGCTGACATAGGTAATGCTGTTATCTAGGAGGTGGTCCAAGACTGAGTGGAGAGCCAGTGAGATTGCATCCGCTGTAAACCTATTGTGGCAGTAAGTCTCACTTTTCTGAAGGAAACCACGAGCGGTTTTCCAAAGCATTTTGCTATACTCCTGGGACTCAGTGAGCTTGGCTCCACTATCTTCTGCAGCCACTTCCATTAACACATCAGATGTCACATTTAGATCTCTGTAATAAGTAACAGCATCTACATAAACTAGGACAGTTGCATCACAATTTCACCTAAGCTTAGGACAGTGAATGGTTTCATCACTGATGTCCGCTGACCCCGGACATGCTCCTATGGAGCTCTATGCATGCGGAAACTTCATAAACACAAGAGATTCTGCAGATGCTGTAAATCCAGGACAACATACGTCTCACCCTTCCCTTTTTTCCCATTGCCCGTTCTGGCTCCTCTCTTAACCCTACTCTTCTCCTCACCTGCCCATCATGTCCCTCTGGTTTCCTCTCTCCTTTCCCTTTCTCCAATGGTCTAGTGTCCTATCCTATCAGATTTATTTTTCTCCAATTCTTTATCTCTTCTACCTATTACCTCCCAGCTTCTCATTTCACCAGCTTCTCCCAGCCCCCAGCCACTCACCTTCTCCCTCACCTGGTTTCACCTATCACCTGCCAACGTGCTCCTTCACCTTCCCAAACCTTTTTATTCTGGCTTCTACCCCCTTCCTTTCCAGTTCTGATGAAGGGCCTCGATCTGAAACAGTGACTGACATCTCATAGATGTTGCCTGACCTGCTGAGATCCTCTAGCACTTTGCAAGCACATGCTTCAGTTTGTCTTTGGAAACACGCCATATTCCAAGGGTTTGTACTGCACATAAGCAAAATCAATTGGCAATTAAAATTAGGATGAAAATATCTGAGTTCCCCTTTCAACTCCAGGGGGATTCCAACGTCTGACTGCTGGGACTGTTGGACAGTTTTCATTTTTCAAAACTGAACATTGCCTGTCATCAGAATATTTGTGCAATGCAAACATCTCATTAATAAAACTACAATGGCTTCAATAGAGTTTGCAGATTCAATGATTGATTGACCGATTGAAGAGATAAAAATCAAAGACACTTTTTGTCTGGAGATGAGCAAAGCTTATTTTGTGTATTTCTAAAGTCCTTCAAATCCTCAAGGATCAATTTAGGTTCTGGATATTGCTCAAATATTTTGTATTAAAAACCTGGGCATCCATGGCAACCCCTGAACTTGCTCCGATAGCTCTGTTTGCATTAACACACGACAATATTGTTTCAATCAACTATACTTACATTTGCATCCTGGAATGAGTTTACTAGAATAGACCAGATGTTTGAGGAATATATTTTTGTCCATCATTTTAATTATTTACATAATTTCCCCCTTGTCTTTGGACAAACCCAAAGTAATTATAGAAAGCTACACTTTGTACTGTGCATGTGGTTAAAAAAAACTGGAAATGGAGGTAACAGCCAAATGCCAAGAGACGTTAGTATGTTATGTAGCTCCTTGGGGATGTGTAATAAATTCCGCACTAAACTCCTGAATGGTAATTAATCCAGCAAGCAGAAAGGAGGTACTGAAGATGAACTCAGTGTAGTTCCTTCTCTCGTGCATAATTTCTGCTGAAAAAAAGTACTTGATTCTAATTCCAACCTTGTATTGCTAAGGACATAATACTCCACGTACAAGCAGAAGGCTCATTGAGATAAAATAATTGTGCATGAAGGTAACTGATTGCAAATTAGCTGTGTGTCAACAACTTTGTAATGAATTTAGAAAGAATGTTCTTGAGCAGATGGATGGAGTGGAGTGGAGAGGTAGAGGGGGGATTAATGGGGAAGCAATGCAAAAAATTGTTGACATTTGAATAACATTTCCAGAGAAGAGGAGGTCAACTACTCACTGTTTGGACGTCACTTATTTCGACAGCAGCGTACACTGTTGTCTCGATGTTCTGATCTCTGTAGTGCTTCAATTGGCGATGGCAGCAAGGAATCAGATCGTCCATAGGGTCGCACCCTGAAGGCACACTCCTTCCAGGCTGCTCCTGGAAATTTGCTAAGCCACTCAGCGGGCACTGAGAGTGGGAACCCACCACCATGATTGCAGTTGTAGGTCACAAACTCTGATGAGAGAGAGCTTAAAGAGAAAAAGTTTAACTGTTTTGCAGATGGGCTGAAAGAAATCACCCTCTTTAACTCCTTCTCCAAATTTGCTGCTCTGTACAAGAGCACCCTGGGTTTTAAGATACAAAGTCTCCACTAAACCAGCTCACTTGGCTTTAGCTAGAACCTCTGTGTCATAGATTTCTGCTTTCTTAATATCAGCCTCTAATTCCAAAGGATCACCCAGCATCCAATGATGTCATCAGGCAAGCTGAGTAACCAATTACACTGGAGAATTCTTGAGGCGCGCAAACCAAGGTATAAGGAACATGAGATTTTACCAACATTTTAGAAGATGTGAGATGTAGTTTGAAACATGTACAAGAGATTCAAGTAGAAGCTGAAATATCATAAGCAAACATTCTTACAGTATATATATTTTTGACCAAGATTATCTGAGGGAAGAGATACAAATAACATTACACTTTTATATCGCATGACTCACATGGCAAAGAGCAATATTTTCATGGATTTGTATGAAGTTCTGATTAAAACACCAACTTCTGAAGTCTGTGCTGGAAGAACAAGTTACAAAACTCTAAGGCAGTGGAGGAGGAGGACGACACTGAACTATACTAGATCTATGAACTAGAGGTTACAGGTTAAGGGTAAAAGGTTTAAGGGGAACGAGGGGGAACCTCTTCACTCAGAGGGTGGTATGAACATAGAACAAGCTGCCAGTGGAAGTGGTGGATGTGGGTTCGGTTACAACACTTATGAGAAGTTTGGATAAGAGCTTGGATGGCTTGGGTATGGAGGGCTGATGGGACTGGACAGTTCAGTATGGACTAGATGGGCCAAATAGCTGAGGTGCTCAATGACTGTCTGTCTATATGACACGGAAGCAGTGACAGAAATTTTGAACTCTGATGTCTATCGGCTAGTGTGTTGGTTATGGGACTGGGTGTCAGCTCCACAGCATCATGACAGTAAATGGCCAGAATGCTGGAGGAACTAGGCTAAGACCCTTCATTAGGACTACCATAGACTTCTCTGTCACTTCATTGTCCACCAGATCCATGCCATCAACCATCAGTTTTTCTCCTTCCTCATATTCAGGAAGCATCGTAAGCTCACCTGCCTCAGCAGTCCTGATGAAGGGTCTTAGCCTGTAAAGTTGACTGTTTATTCCTCTCCATAGATGCTGCCTCCTCTGCAGTGTTCCTCCAAGAATTTTGTGTGTGTTGCTCAAGATTTCCAGCATCTGCAGAATCTTTCGTGTTGATGACAGTAAATTCAGGCAGCATTTTACTACATTACTACTGCCCACAAACAATCTCCTTCTGCTTCATCACCGCAAGTCTATTCCCCACAGTGGCTTCACTCCTGGCCTCGGTAACACGTTGCACATGGTGGACCAGCACCCATTGGGAGCAAGCTGAAGACTGAATACATTTATGGCCAATCAGAAAACATACAAGAGGTTCAAGCTCTACAGCTCTTGGACTAACTGGTTGTTTAGAGAGCACTCTGACCTGCAAATGTACAGGTACAATCTCCATTCTTAGTCTTCACCTTACAATCTGGAATGACCTGATTTGGTGAGTTATGATGTGTAACCAATTGTTTTGCTGTTTCAGAAACCTGCATGTGGTGAACCCGCTCATCCTGACCAAAGAAAAACGATTAAATAATCCATCCCTGGTAACTGGAAGTGACTAACTCAAATAGTTCACCCCAAGCCCCAATTTCTGAAGTCTGTACTGGAAAAACGTTACAAAGCTCCTAGCCTGTGGACAGCATTTGGGGAAAACTAATGATAGTGCAACAAGCAAGGTCAATTTACTTGATAAAAGAATCCATTTAAATCAAAGGAGAAATAAAATATCTGAGATTTTGTTACAGACACTAATTCTAATAAAAGCAGAATAGTGCCTCCTGAAAAATATGGTTAGTGGAGGATAGTTATGTACATAAAAGCTGTTTTAGTCACTTCCATATCACTCAAAATCAAATGATCTAACTCTACACTATCCACTCATTCTTTATCTTTGTATCAGGACTGTCCATTTTTGCTTTCCATCTATTTTTTCCTGTTCTATTTTTGGATAGTCTGATTGTACAACATTACACAGATTCTTCAACATTATCATTATATTGCACATACAAAGAAGCTCAATCTAAATGTCTCATTATTTTGCTATTTCAAAGGATTCCATTTGTTTAACACATTATCCCTTCTCTAGTATACCTAAATTAAGCTATTTCTTTCCTTTTCAGTTTTGATAGCAGCACTGGATATGAAATGTTTACTTATTTTTCTCCCCACAGATGCTGCCTGGTCTGCTGGGTGTTTTCAGCATTTTCTGTTTTTATTGTTCCCGGTACTCTCAGGTTTATTTTTTGCCTCTCCATGGAGATTCAATGCAAATTCTGTCACCAGATTTCCTTCAACCTTCTTAGACATAGAGCGAATGGTCTGTGATAAAGTACCTTTTACAGTTACAAATTCAGAGGCCTGGCTGCCAATTGGTATACAGGAAAACACATACAATAAAGGTTGTAAGTGATGGTGGTTGAAGATAAATATCAGCCAAGGCAGTTAAGACAGTTCCACTTGGAAAGAGAGTCATGGGATCTTTTACAACTGCCTGACAGTAGAGACCTTGTTTTAACATCTGACCGGGTGGCAGATTGGTACAGTAGGTGGCATTGTTGATTCATTATGCCAGACTTTCAGGTTCACTTCTGACAATGTCCTCCAACTGCTCTGATTTCCTCCCACATCCCAAAGTCATGTGGGTTAGTGGGTTAATTGGCTGTGAATTGTCCCTAGTTGTGTGAGTGAGTGGTAGGATCTTGAATGAGTTGATGTGAATGTGGGGAAAATCTTTTTTAAATCTTTGCAGGTTTAGTGTAAACGGGTTAATGCTCATCGGGGACAAAGGCCCAATTTCATTGCTGTTTATCTCTATGACACAAAAAGTAGTACTTCTGCTTGTGCAAAAATTCTTGATACTTCAGCAGAGTTTCCCTTTAGATCTGTAGATACAAGAGACTATAGCTGGTGGACTAGTGCCGCAAACAATCTGGCGGGGCAATTCAACAGACCAATTTAAACCTTGTTGTTCAGTTCTTATAATAAAATCCAATCAGAGATCTACCAACTAAAAAAGAGAGCTACCAAATAATTGGAGACCTACCAACTAAGTCTTCGTTGCACATTTTTGCTTACTTTTGCCCTCCCTATGACTTACATAGTACCCACTGACTACCACCATTAAATTTCAAGAGCTATTGTACTCCCTCATGATGGAATAATTAAACAAATGAATATAAATATGCAAAAGCTTGAAAGGTAGCGAATAAACTTTATCCTAGTTACCATGCCAATAATGTTACAAAATAGACACATCAAGTCCAGACAGTCCAGAAGCAATGATTTAACTGGCACTCTCTTGTGACCTTTGTTCCTTGAAGCCAATGTTTCATGTTGTGTCTGGTTTGTTGGAAGAAAAGATTTGAAATGTACTGAGCACTACAGTTAATTGCTACAAAATCAGCCCCAGTCCTTCTGTTGCTGTAAAGAATAATAGCCTCTCAATGTTAAGTACGTTCACCATTTTCATCCTTTTGCACCTATGAAAAAGCTTTTGAGGAATATTGGGGGAGGTTAACTTCCATATTAACTGATTTCACATCATCAGATATTCCAGTGCTACATACCTGATGACATATCAAATCAATCTCCCTGAGCCTTTGGCATTTAAGTGTCATTTTTCTCTCATTAACTGTGTCACTACTGGGTATCTGATCAACTCTATGTGAAGCGTTGAACAAACTGATCAAGACTTAGGCCCTCCAACATATCCAAGGATCAACTTTATTCACCATATACATTTACATGTGTTAGGAATTTGCTGTGGTGTGTTGGTCAGGAAGCAACATGCAACAAAAAACAACAGCATTCAACAGTTATAATGAATAAAGATTTATATTAAAGAAGTTAGAGGTTAAAGTGCGGATATGGAATAAAGTGTTCATAAATACATAAATGCCAGCATGTATTTACAATGTAAATGGCATCATTGTAACCGCTTATCATAATGACCCCTCTAGACTAACCCTGGAAGTTTCCACAAACCATGCTGCAACCCAGCGACTATACAGCGCCCAACACTCTGCTTAAAGAGGTAGCAGCCATAAACTGACTTTTACCCATTTGCAATCAATTTTATGTTTACTTGCAAGCAAATTAAATAAGGAGGGCATGGTGGGACACCTGATGCAAGATTCTGACATGAAAACGTCAGCCATCCTTTTGTCCCTCGATGATGTTGACGTAGATACTGCCTGACTTTCTAAGTTCCTCCCACAGGCCATTTGTTTTCTGCTCCAGATTCCAGCATCTGTTGTCTCTTGTGTTTTCCATCCACTTTCTTCCTCTTGGAGTGTTGCCTTGGAGATCATAAGGGCCAATATCAGATCCTAAACTACTTTCTGCTTACGGTAGTGAATTGTGCTGTGTTGGTGTGAATTGCAAGCTTTATAGAAGAAACACCATTGAGCCTAGAGTACTGTGCTCAGTTCTGGTCGCCTCACTACAGGAAGGATGTGGAAACCATAGAAAGGGTGCAGAGGAGATTTACAAAGGTGTTGCCTGGATTGGGGAGCATGCCTTATGAGAATCGGTTGCGTGAACTCGGCCTTTACTCCTTGGAGCGACGGAGGATGAGAGGTGACCTGATAGAGGTGTACAAGATAATGAGAGGCATTGATCGTATGGATAGTCAGAGGCTTTTTTCCAGGGCTGAAATGGCTGCCACAAGAGGACACAGGTTTAAGGTGCTTGGGAGTAGGTACAGAGGAGATGTCAGGGGTAAGTTTTTTTACACAGAGAGTGGTGAGTGCATGGAATGGTCTGCCGGCAATGAAAAATAGAGGGCTATGGGTAACCCTAGTAATTTCTAAGGTAGGGACATGTTCGGCACAACTTTGTGGGCCAAAGGGCCTGTATTGTGCTGTAGGTTTTCTATGTTTCTATGAAAGCAAATTGGTTTTAAAGTTAACTCATAGCTGTTAGTCGTATTCTCCAAGGTAGCTTTATGCAGACATTGAACATTTAAGGATTGATCAGGTTTGCAATAAATGTATATAAAATTAATTAAATTCTCTGAGCAAGTTATTCTGTGAGATATCTCTCCTTTTTACACATAGGTTGTCCATCTACCTTCTTCTTCTTAGTGTTACCTCACAAGCCTTATAGACCAATACCAGCTCCTAGCCTGCTTTTTGCCAAATGCACTTCCCCACCTGATCCTGGTGCCGGTTACTACCCACTGAGGCTGTTCCCTTCTGATTCCTACCTTTCCTCACTTTCCAACATCACCAGCTCAAAGCAGGAAGTGAGCTGTATGTTAACTGGCATTCCTTCACTCCAGGGCATGGGCTGTGCAGGAGCTCAGAATAGTGGGGTGGGTGTAAGGAACAAACTCTGCATTGTCCCAGAATGTGGACTGATGAACTTTGGAAACTCAAACTTGAAGGCAGAGTACAAAATTAATGTCGTGATTGTTAGAAGTGTGAAGGAACAGAGAAATCTTGGGGTCCAAGTCTAGAGATCCCTCGAAGTTGCTGCACATATTGATAGGGTGGTTAAGAAGGCAAATGGCGTGCTGGCCTTCAACATTCAGGAGAATGGAGTTCAGAGACATGAAGTAATGCTGCAGTTCTATAAAACTCCGGTTAAACAACACTTCGGATATTGTGTTCAGTTCTGCTTGTCTCATTATAGGAAGGATGTGGAAGCTTTAGATTGGATGCAGAGGATATCTATCATGATGGTGCCTGGATTAAAGAACGATTGAGTGAGCTGGGTCTTTTCACTTTAGAGAAATGGACAATGTGAGCTGACTTAATAGAGGTATATAAGATTATCACAGACATAGATAGAATGGGCAGCCAGCACCTTTCTCCCAGGATGGCAATGGCCAATACTTCTACTTAAAGTGAGTGTGGAGGAAAGGAGGTGAGGTGTCAGAGGTAGGTTTTTTCACACACAGAGTAGTAAGTGCATGGAACTTCATAAGTGCGTAGTAAGTGGTGGTAAAGGCTGATACAATAGGAACCTTTAAGAAACTCATAGATAGGCACATGAATGTTTAAAAAATGGAGAGATATGGGCTGTGTAGGAGGGAAGGTTAGATAGACCATGGAGTAAATGGAGAGTTATGGGCTGTGTAGGAGGTGAGGTTAGATTAACCATGGAGTAAATGGAGAGATATGGGCTGTGTAGGCAGGAAGGTTAGATTGACCATGGAGTAAATGGAGAGTTATGGGCTGTGTAGGAGGTGAGGTTAGATAGACGATGGAGTAAATGGAGAGTTATGGGCTGTGTAGGAGGGGAAGTTAGATTGACCATGGAGTAAATGGAGAGATATGGGCTGTGTAGGAGGGGAAGTTAGATAGACCATGGAGTAAATGGAGAGTTATGGGCTGTGTAGGAGGAAAGGTTAGATAGACGATGGAGTAAATGGAGAGTTATGGGCTGTGTAGGAGGTGAGGTTAGATTGACCATGGAGTAAATGGAGAGTTATGGGCTGTGTAGGAGGTGAGGTTAGATAGACGATGGAGTAAGTGGAGAGTTATGGGCTGTGTAGGAGGGGAAGTTAGATAGACCATGGAGTAAATGGAGAGATATGGGCTGTGTAGGAGGAAAGGTTAGATAGACGATGGAGTAAGTGGAGAGTTATGGGCTGTGTAGGAGGGGAAGTTAGATAGACCATGGAGTAAATGGAGAGTTATGGGCTGTGTAGGAGGAAAGGTTAGATTGACCATGGAGTAAATGGAGAGTTATGGGCTGTGTAGGAGGTGAGGTTAGATAGACGATGGAGTAAGTGGAGAGTTATGGGCTGTGTAGGAGGGGAAGTTAGATAGACCATGGAGTAAATGGAGAGTTATGGGCTGTGTAGGAGGAAAGGTTAGATTGACCATGGAGTAAATGGAGAGTTATGGGCTGTGTAGGAGGTGAGGTTAGATAGACGATGGAGTAAGTGGAGAGTTATGGGCTGTGTAGGAGGAAAGGTTAGATAGACCATGGAGTAAATGGAGAGTTATGGGCTGTGTAGGAGGTGAGGTTAGATAGACGATGGAGTAAATGGAGAGTTATGGGCTGTGTAGGAGGGAAGGTTAGATAGACCATGGAGTAAATGGAAAGTTATGGGCTGTGTAGGAGGTGAGGTTAGATTGACCATGGAGTAAATGGAGAGATATGGGCTGTGTAGGCGGGAAGGTTAGATAGACCATGGAGTAAATGGAGAGTTATGGGCTGTGTAGGAGGTGAGGTTAGATAGACGATGGAGTAAGTGGAGAGTTATGGGCTGTGTAGGAGGGGAAGTTAGATAGACCATGGAGTAAATGGAGAGTTATGGGCTGTGTAGGAGGAAAGGTTAGATAGACGATGGAGTAAGTGGAGAGTTATGGGCTGTGTAGGAGGGGAAGTTAGATAGACCATGGAGTAAATGGAGAGTTATGGGCTGTGTAGGAGGAAAGGTTAGATAGACCATGGAGTAAATGGAGAGTTATGGGCTGTGTAGGAGGTGAGGTTAGATAGACGATGGAGTAAATGGAGAGTTATGGGCTGTGTAGGAGGGAAGGTTAGATAGACCATGGAGTAAATGGAGAGTTATGGGCTGTGTAGGAGGGAAGGTTAGATAGACCATGGAGTAAATGGAGAGTTATGGGCTGTGTAGGAGATGAGGTTAGATAGACGATGGAGTAAGTGGAGAGTTATGGGCTGTGTAGGAGGGGAAGTTAGATAGACCATGGAGTAAATGGAGAGTTATGGGCTGTGTAGGAGGAAAGGTTAGATAGACGATGGAGTAAGTGGAGAGTTATGGGCTGTGTAGGAGGGGAAGTTAGATAGACCATGGAGTAAATGGAGAGTTATGGGCTGTGTAGGAGGAAAGGTTAGATTGACCATGGAGTAAATGGAGAGTTATGGGCTGTGTAGGAGGTGAGGTTAGATAGACGATGGAGTAAGTGGAGAGTTATGGGCTGTGTAGGAGGGGAGGTTAGATAGACCATGGAGTAAATGGAGAGTTATGGGCTGTGTAGGAGGTGAGGTTAGATTGACCATGGAGTAAATGGAGAGTTATGGGCTGTGTAGGAGGTGAGGTTAGATAGACGATGGAGTAAGTGGAGAGTTATGGGCTGTGTAGGAGGGGAAGTTAGATAGACCATGGAGTAAATGGAGAGTTATGGGCTGTGTAGGAGGAAAGGTTAGATAGACGATGGAGTAAGTGGAGAGTTATGGGCTGTGTAGGAGGGGAAGTTAGATAGACCATGGAGTAAATGGAGAGTTATGGGCTGTGTAGGAGGAAAGGTTAGATTGACCATGGAGTAAATGGAGAGTTATGGGCTGTGTAGGAGGTGAGGTTAGATAGACGATGGAGTAAGTGGAGAGTTATGGGCTGTGTAGGAGGGGAAGTTAGACAGACCATGGAGTAAATGGAGAGTTATGGGCTGTGTAGGAGGAAAGGTTAGATTGACCATGGAGTAAATGGAGAGTTATGGGCTGTGTAGGAGGTGAGGTTAGATAGACGATGGAGTAAGTGGAGAGTTATGGGCTGTGTAGGAGGGGAAGTTAGATAGACCATGGAGTAAATGGAGAGTTATGGGCTGTGTAGGAGGAAAGGTTAGATAGACCATGGAGTAAATGGAGAGTTATGGGCTGTGTAGGAGGTGAGGTTAGATAGACGATGGAGTAAATGGAGAGTTATGGGCTGTGTAGGAGGGAAGGTTAGATAGACCATGGAGTAAATGGAAAGTTATGGGCTGTGTAGGAGGTGAGGTTAGATTGACCATGGAGTAAATGGAGAGATATGGGCTGTGTAGGCGGGAAGGTTAGATAGACCATGGAGTAAATGGAGAGTTATGGGCTGTGTAGGAGGTGAGGTTAGATAGACGATGGAGTAAGTGGAGAGTTATGGGCTGTGTAGGAGGGGAAGTTAGATAGACCATGGAGTAAATGGAGAGTTATGGGCTGTGTAGGAGGAAAGGTTAGATAGACGATGGAGTAAGTGGAGAGTTATGGGCTGTGTAGGAGGGGAAGTTAGATAGACCATGGAGTAAATGGAGAGTTATGGGCTGTGTAGGAGGAAAGGTTAGATAGACCATGGAGTAAATGGAGAGTTATGGGCTGTGTAGGAGGTGAGGTTAGATAGACGATGGAGTAAATGGAGAGTTATGGGCTGTGTAGGAGGGAAGGTTAGATAGACCATGGAGTAAATGGAGAGTTATGGGCTGTGTAGGAGATGAGGTTAGATAGACGATGGAGTAAGTGGAGAGTTATGGGCTGTGTAGGAGGGGAAGTTAGATAGACCATGGAGTAAATGGAGAGTTATGGGCTGTGTAGGAGGAAAGGTTAGATAGACGATGGAGTAAGTGGAGAGTTATGGGCTGTGTAGGAGGGGAAGTTAGATAGACCATGGAGTAAATGGAGAGTTATGGGCTGTGTAGGAGGAAAGGTTAGATTGACCATGGAGTAAATGGAGAGTTATGGGCTGTGTAGGAGGTGAGGTTAGATAGACGATGGAGTAAGTGGAGAGTTATGGGCTGTGTAGGAGGGGAAGTTAGACAGACCATGGAGTAAATGGAGAGTTATGGGCTGTGTAGGAGGAAAGGTTAGATTGACCATGGAGTAAATGGAGAGTTATGGGCTGTGTAGGAGGTGAGGTTAGATAGACGATGGAGTAAGTGGAGAGTTATGGGCTGTGTAGGAGGGGAAGTTAGATAGACCATGGAGTAAATGGAGAGTTATGGGCTGTGTAGGAGGAAAGGTTAGATAGACCATGGAGTAAATGGAGAGTTATGGGCTGTGTAGGAGGTGAGGTTAGATAGACGATGGAGTAAATGGAGAGTTATGGGCTGTGTAGGAGGGAAGGTTAGATAGACCATGGAGTAAATGGAAAGTTATGGGCTGTGTAGGAGGTGAGGTTAGATTGACCATGGAGTAAATGGAGAGATATGGGCTGTGTAGGCGGGAAGGTTAGATAGACCATGGAGTAAATGGAGAGTTATGGGCTGTGTAGGAGGTGAGGTTAGATAGACGATGGAGTAAGTGGAGAGTTATGGGCTGTGTAGGAGGGGAAGTTAGATAGACCATGGAGTAAATGGAGAGTTATGGGCTGTGTAGGAGGAAAGGTTAGATAGACGATGGAGTAAGTGGAGAGTTATGGGCTGTGTAGGAGGGGAAGTTAGATAGACCATGGAGTAAATGGAGAGTTATGGGCTGTGTAGGAGGAAAGGTTAGATAGACCATGGAGTAAATGGAGAGTTATGGGCTGTGTAGGAGGTGAGGTTAGATAGACGATGGAGTAAATGGAGAGTTATGGGCTGTGTAGGAGGGAAGGTTAGATAGACCATGGAGTAAATGGAGAGTTATGGGCTGTGTAGGAGGGAAGGTTAGATAGACCATGGAGTAAATGGAGAGTTATGGGCTGTGTAGGAGATGAGGTTAGATAGACGATGGAGTAAGTGGAGAGTTATGGGCTGTGTAGGAGGGGAAGTTAGATAGACCATGGAGTAAATGGAGAGTTATGGGCTGTGTAGGAGGAAAGGTTAGATAGACGATGGAGTAAGTGGAGAGTTATGGGCTGTGTAGGAGGGGAAGTTAGATAGACCATGGAGTAAATGGAGAGTTATGGGCTGTGTAGGAGGAAAGGTTAGATTGACCATGGAGTAAATGGAGAGTTATGGGCTGTGTAGGAGGTGAGGTTAGATAGACGATGGAGTAAGTGGAGAGTTATGGGCTGTGTAGGAGGGGAGGTTAGATAGACCATGGAGTAAATGGAGAGTTATGGGCTGTGTAGGAGGGAAGGTTAGATTGACCATGGAGTAAATGGAGAGTTATGGGCTGTGTAGGAGGGAAGGTTAGATAGACGATGGAGTAAGTGGAGAGTTATGGGCTGTGTAGGAGGGGAAGTTAGATAGACCATGGAGTAAATGGAGAGTTATGGGCTGTGTAGGAGGAAAGGTTAGATAGACGATGGAGTAAGTGGAGAGTTATGGGCTGTGTAGGAGGGGAAGTTAGATAGACCATGGAGTAAATGGAGAGTTATGGGCTGTGTAGGAGGAAAGGTTAGATTGACCATGGAGTAAATGGAGAGTTATGGGCTGTGTAGGAGGTGAGGTTAGATAGACGATGGAGTAAGTGGAGAGTTATGGGCTGTGTAGGAGGGGAAGTTAGACAGACCATGGAGTAAATGGAGAGTTATGGGCTGTGTAGGAGGAAAGGTTAGATTGACCATGGAGTAAATGGAGAGTTATGGGCTGTGTAGGAGGTGAGGTTAGATAGACGATGGAGTAAGTGGAGAGTTATGGGCTGTGTAGGAGGGGAAGTTAGATAGACCATGGAGTAAATGGAGAGTTATGGGCTGTGTAGGAGGAAAGGTTAGATAGACCATGGAGTAAATGGAGAGTTATGGGCTGTGTAGGAGGTGAGGTTAGATTGACCATGGAGTAAATGGAGAGATATGGGCTGTGTAGGCGGGAAGGTTAGATAGACCATGGAGTAAGTGGAGAGTTATGGGCTGTGTAGGAGGGGAAGTTAGACAGACCATGGAGTAAATGGAGAGTTATGGGCTGTGTAGGAGGAAAGGTTAGATTGACCATGGAGTAAATGGAGAGTTATGGGCTGTGTAGGAGGTGAGGTTAGATAGACGATGGAGTAAGTGGAGAGTTATGGGCTGTGTAGGAGGGGAAGTTAGATAGACCATGGAGTAAATGGAGAGTTATGGGCTGTGTAGGAGGAAAGGTTAGATAGACCATGGAGTAAATGGAGAGTTATGGGCTGTGTAGGAGGTGAGGTTAGATAGACGATGGAGTAAATGGAGAGTTATGGGCTGTGTAGGAGGGAAGGTTAGATAGACCATGGTGTAAATGGAAAGTTATGGGCTGTGTAGGAGGTGAGGTTAGATTGACCATGGAGTAAATGGAGAGATATGGGCTGTGTAGGCGGGAAGGTTAGATAGACCATGGAGTAAATGGAGAGTTATGGGCTGTGTAGGAGGTGAGGTTAGATAGACGATGGAGTAAGTGGAGAGTTATGGGCTGTGTAGGAGGGGAAGTTAGATAGACCATGGAGTAAATGGAGAGTTATGGGCTGTGTAGGAGGAAAGGTTAGATAGACGATGGAGTAAGTGGAGAGTTATGGGCTGTGTAGGAGGGGAAGTTAGATAGACCATGGAGTAAATGGAGAGTTATGGGCTGTGTAGGAGGAAAGGTTAGATAGACCATGGAGTAAATGGAGAGTTATGGGCTGTGTAGGAGGAAAGGTTAGATAGACGATGGAGTAAGTGGAGAGTTATGGGCTGTGTAGGAGGGGAAGTTAGATAGACCATGGAGTAAATGGAGAGTTATGGGCTGTGTAGGAGGAAAGGTTAGATTGACCATGGAGTAAATGGAGAGTTATGGGCTGTGTAGGAGGTGAGGTTAGATAGACGATGGAGTAAGTGGAGAGTTATGGGCTGTGTAGGAGGGGAAGTTAGACAGACCATGGAGTAAATGGAGAGTTATGGGCTGTGTAGGAGGAAAGGTTAGATTGACCATGGAGTAAATGGAGAGTTATGGGCTGTGTAGGAGGTGAGGTTAGATAGACGATGGAGTAAGTGGAGAGTTATGGGCTGTGTAGGAGGGGAAGTTAGATAGACCATGGAGTAAATGGAGAGTTATGGGCTGTGTAGGAGGAAAGGTTAGATTGACCATGGAGTAAATGGAGAGTTATGGGCTGTGTAGGAGGTGAGGTTAGATAGACGATGGAGTAAGTGGAGAGTTATGGGCTGTGTAGGAGGGGAAGTTAGACAGACCATGGAGTAAATGGAGAGTTATGGGCTGTGTAGGAGGAAAGGTTAGATTGACCATGGAGTAAATGGAGAGTTATGGGCTGTGTAGGAGGTGAGGTTAGATAGACGATGGAGTAAGTGGAGAGTTATGGGCTGTGTAGGAGGGGAAGTTAGATAGACCATGGAGTAAATGGAGAGTTATGGGCTGTGTAGGAGGAAAGGTTAGATAGACCATGGAGTAAATGGAGAGTTATGGGCTGTGTAGGAGGTGAGGTTAGATAGACGATGGAGTAAATGGAGAGTTATGGGCTGTGTAGGAGGGAAGGTTAGATAGACCATGGAGTAAATGGAAAGTTATGGGCTGTGTAGGAGGTGAGGTTAGATTGACCATGGAGTAAATGGAGAGATATGGGCTGTGTAGGCGGGAAGGTTAGATAGACCATGGAGTAAATGGAGAGTTATGGGCTGTGTAGGAGGTGAGGTTAGATAGACGATGGAGTAAGTGGAGAGTTATGGGCTGTGTAGGAGGGGAAGTTAGATAGACCATGGAGTAAATGGAGAGTTATGGGCTGTGTAGGAGGAAAGGTTAGATAGACGATGGAGTAAGTGGAGAGTTATGGGCTGTGTAGGAGGGGAAGTTAGATAGACCATGGAGTAAATGGAGAGTTATGGGCTGTGTAGGAGGAAAGGTTAGATAGACCATGGAGTAAATGGAGAGTTATGGGCTGTGTAGGAGGTGAGGTTAGATAGACGATGGAGTAAATGGAGAGTTATGGGCTGTGTAGGAGGGAAGGTTAGATAGACCATGGAGTAAATGGAGAGTTATGGGCTGTGTAGGAGGGAAGGTTAGATAGACCATGGAGTAAATGGAGAGTTATGGGCTGTGTAGGAGATGAGGTTAGATAGACGATGGAGTAAGTGGAGAGTTATGGGCTGTGTAGGAGGGGAAGTTAGATAGACCATGGAGTAAATGGAGAGTTATGGGCTGTGTAGGAGGAAAGGTTAGATAGACGATGGAGTAAGTGGAGAGTTATGGGCTGTGTAGGAGGGGAAGTTAGATAGACCATGGAGTAAATGGAGAGTTATGGGCTGTGTAGGAGGAAAGGTTAGATTGACCATGGAGTAAATGGAGAGTTATGGGCTGTGTAGGAGGTGAGGTTAGATAGACGATGGAGTAAGTGGAGAGTTATGGGCTGTGTAGGAGGGGAGGTTAGATAGACCATGGAGTAAATGGAGAGTTATGGGCTGTGTAGGAGGGAAGGTTAGATTGACCATGGAGTAAATGGAGAGTTATGGGCTGTGTAGGAGGGAAGGTTAGATAGACGATGGAGTAAGTGGAGAGTTATGGGCTGTGTAGGAGGGGAAGTTAGATAGACCATGGAGTAAATGGAGAGTTATGGGCTGTGTAGGAGGAAAGGTTAGATAGACGATGGAGTAAGTGGAGAGTTATGGGCTGTGTAGGAGGGGAAGTTAGATAGACCATGGAGTAAATGGAGAGTTATGGGCTGTGTAGGAGGAAAGGTTAGATTGACCATGGAGTAAATGGAGAGTTATGGGCTGTGTAGGAGGTGAGGTTAGATAGACGATGGAGTAAGTGGAGAGTTATGGGCTGTGTAGGAGGGGAAGTTAGACAGACCATGGAGTAAATGGAGAGTTATGGGCTGTGTAGGAGGAAAGGTTAGATTGACCATGGAGTAAATGGAGAGTTATGGGCTGTGTAGGAGGTGAGGTTAGATAGACGATGGAGTAAGTGGAGAGTTATGGGCTGTGTAGGAGGGGAAGTTAGATAGACCATGGAGTAAATGGAGAGTTATGGGCTGTGTAGGAGGAAAGGTTAGATAGACCATGGAGTAAATGGAGAGTTATGGGCTGTGTAGGAGGTGAGGTTAGATAGACGATGGAGTAAATGGAGAGTTATGGGCTGTGTAGGAGGGAAGGTTAGATAGACCATGGAGTAAATGGAAAGTTATGGGCTGTGTAGGAGGTGAGGTTAGATTGACCATGGAGTAAATGGAGAGATATGGGCTGTGTAGGCGGGAAGGTTAGATAGACCATGGAGTAAGTGGAGAGTTATGGGCTGTGTAGGAGGGGAAGTTAGACAGACCATGGAGTAAATGGAGAGTTATGGGCTGTGTAGGAGGAAAGGTTAGATTGACCATGGAGTAAATGGAGAGTTATGGGCTGTGTAGGAGGTGAGGTTAGATAGACGATGGAGTAAGTGGAGAGTTATGGGCTGTGTAGGAGGGGAAGTTAGATAGACCATGGAGTAAATGGAGAGTTATGGGCTGTGTAGGAGGAAAGGTTAGATAGACCATGGAGTAAATGGAGAGTTATGGGCTGTGTAGGAGGTGAGGTTAGATAGACGATGGAGTAAATGGAGAGTTATGGGCTGTGTAGGAGGGAAGGTTAGATAGACCATGGTGTAAATGGAAAGTTATGGGCTGTGTAGGAGGTGAGGTTAGATTGACCATGGAGTAAATGGAGAGATATGGGCTGTGTAGGCGGGAAGGTTAGATAGACCATGGAGTAAATGGAGAGTTATGGGCTGTGTAGGAGGTGAGGTTAGATAGACGATGGAGTAAGTGGAGAGTTATGGGCTGTGTAGGAGGGGAAGTTAGATAGACCATGGAGTAAATGGAGAGTTATGGGCTGTGTAGGAGGAAAGGTTAGATAGACGATGGAGTAAGTGGAGAGTTATGGGCTGTGTAGGAGGGGAAGTTAGATAGACCATGGAGTAAATGGAGAGTTATGGGCTGTGTAGGAGGAAAGGTTAGATAGACCATGGAGTAAATGGAGAGTTATGGGCTGTGTAGGAGGTGAGGTTAGATAGACGATGGAGTAAATGGAGAGTTATGGGCTGTGTAGGAGGGAAGGTTAGATAGACCATGGAGTAAATGGAGAGTTATGGGCTGTGTAGGAGGGAAGGTTAGATAGACCATGGAGTAAATGGAGAGTTATGGGCTGTGTAGGAGATGAGGTTAGATAGACGATGGAGTAAGTGGAGAGTTATGGGCTGTGTAGGAGGGGAAGTTAGATAGACCATAGAGTAAATGGAGAGTTATGGGCTGTGTAGGAGGAAAGGTTAGATAGACGATGGAGTAAGTGGAGAGTTATGGGCTGTGTAGGAGGGGAAGTTAGATAGACCATGGAGTAAATGGAGAGTTATGGGCTGTGTAGGAGGAAAGGTTAGATTGACCATGGAGTAAATGGAGAGTTATGGGCTGTGTAGGAGGTGAGGTTAGATAGACGATGGAGTAAGTGGAGAGTTATGGGCTGTGTAGGAGGGGAGGTTAGATAGACCATGGAGTAAATGGAGAGTTATGGGCTGTGTAGGAGGGAAGGTTAGATTGACCATGGAGTAAATGGAGAGTTATGGGCTGTGTAGGAGGGAAGGTTAGATAGACGATGGAGTAAGTGGAGAGTTATGGGCTGTGTAGGAGGGGAAGTTAGATAGACCATGGAGTAAATGGAGAGTTATGGGCTGTGTAGGAGGAAAGGTTAGATAGACGATGGAGTAAGTGGAGAGTTATGGGCTGTGTAGGAGGGGAAGTTAGATAGACCATGGAGTAAATGGAGAGTTATGGGCTGTGTAGGAGGAAAGGTTAGATTGACCATGGAGTAAATGGAGAGTTATGGGCTGTGTAGGAGGTGAGGTTAGATAGACGATGGAGTAAGTGGAGAGTTATGGGCTGTGTAGGAGGGGAAGTTAGACAGACCATGGAGTAAATGGAGAGTTATGGGCTGTGTAGGAGGAAAGGTTAGATTGACCATGGAGTAAATGGAGAGTTATGGGCTGTGTAGGAGGTGAGGTTAGATAGACGATGGAGTAAGTGGAGAGTTATGGGCTGTGTAGGAGGGGAAGTTAGATAGACCATGGAGTAAATGGAGAGTTATGGGCTGTGTAGGAGGAAAGGTTAGATAGACCATGGAGTAAATGGAAAGTTATGGGCTGTGTAGGAGGTGAGGTTAGATTGACCATGGAGTAAATGGAGAGATATGGGCTGTGTAGGCGGGAAGGTTAGATAGACCATGGAGTAAATGGAGAGTTATGGGCTGTGTAGGAGGTGAGGTTAGATAGACGATGGAGTAAGTGGAGAGTTATGGGCTGTGTAGGAGGGGAAGTTAGATAGACCATGGAGTAAATGGAGAGTTATGGGCTGTGAAGGAGGAAAGGTTAGATAGACGATGGAGTAAGTGGAGAGTTATGGGCTGTGTAGGAGGGGAAGTTAGATAGACCATGGAGTAAATGGAGAGTTATGGGCTGTGTAGGAGGAAAGGTTAGATAGACCATGGAGTAAATGGAGAGTTATGGGCTGTGTAGGAGGTGAGGTTAGATAGACGATGGAGTAAATGGAGAGTTATGGGCTGTGTAGGAGGGAAGGTTAGATAGACCATGGAGTAAATGGAGAGTTATGGGCTGTGTAGGAGGGAAGGTTAGATAGACCATGGAGTAAATGGAGAGTTATGGGCTGTGTAGGAGATGAGGTTAGATAGACGATGGAGTAAGTGGAGAGTTATGGGCTGTGTAGGAGGGGAAGTTAGATAGACCATGGAGTAAATGGAGAGTTATGGGCTGTGTAGGAGGAAAGGTTAGATAGACGATGGAGTAAGTGGAGAGTTATGGGCTGTGTAGGAGGGGAAGTTAGATAGACCATGGAGTAAATGGAGAGTTATGGGCTGTGTAGGAGGAAAGGTTAGATTGACCATGGAGTAAATGGAGAGTTATGGGCTGTGTAGGAGGTGAGGTTAGATAGACGATGGAGTAAGTGGAGAGTTATGGGCTGTGTAGGAGGGGAGGTTAGATAGACCATGGAGTAAATGGAGAGTTATGGGCTGTGTAGGAGGGAAGGTTAGATTGACCATGGAGTAAATGGAGAGTTATGGGCTGTGTAGGAGGGAAGGTTAGATAGACCATGGAGTAAATGGAGAGTTATGGGCTGTGTAGGAGGGAAGGTTAGATAGACCATGGAGTAAATGGAGAGTTATGGGCTGTGTAGGAGGGAAGGTTAGATAGACCATGGAGTAAATGGAGAGTTATGGGCTGTGTAGGAGGGAAGGTTGGATAGACCATGGAGTAAATGGAGAGTTATGGGCTGTAGGAGGGAAGGTTAGATTGACCATGGAGTAAGTTTATATAGGTCAGCACAGCATTCTGGGCTGAAGAGCCTGTACTGTGCTGTTCTATGTTCTATGAAAAAGGTGGGGGGCTGAAAATCTGGCTGAGTGGAGCCATGAAATCCTACAAAAAGTAGTGGATACGGCCCAGTCCATCAAGCATAAACCCCTCCCCACCATTGAACACATCTACATGAAACGCTGTCAGAGGAAAGCAGCATGCACCATTGGGGACACCCCACCTCCCAGGTCATGCTCTCTTCTCACCGTGGCCATCAGGAAGCAGGTACAGGAGTCTCAGGACTCACACCACCAGGTTCAGGAACCGTTATTACCCCTCAACCATCAGGCTCCTGCCCCATCATTGAAATGGACTGTGAACATAAGGACCCATCATTGAAATGGACTATGAACTCACTTTCAAGGACTCTTCATCTCATGTTCTCGATATTTATTGCTTATTTATTTATTATTATTATTTACTCATTTTTTGTATTTGCACAGTTTGTTGTCTTTTGCACACTGGTTGAACACCCAAGTTGGTGTGGTCTTCCACTGATTCTGTCATGGTTATTATGCTCACTAGAAAATGAATCTCAGCATTGTATATGGTAACATATATGTGTTTTGATAAGAAATCTACTTTGAACTTTGAAAAGCATGTTTTATCCACATGATCAGGTGGATGGTGGCAGAGGATGCCACTGTGGAGAGTGAATAGGGTTTTACCACTTCATTGGACCTTGTACCCTGTGCATATTCTATATCAGAATCAAGATGAGAAACAAGATGCTCTTTGCCAGACAGTTTGAAGAAATAAATCATTTTTAAAAATGCTGATGATCAGTCAGCACCTCACCAACTGCAATAATGAAGCAGCTATTAGTCATTTGGTTAGAACTCATCTTCAGAATTAATTGGGAATAATTGTGATTGCACAATGGTGCAAAACAAACATTAAGGCAGCGGTTCCCAACTGGTTTTGAGCCACGGACCCCTAAAATTACTGAGGGATCTGTGGACCCCAGGTTGGAAACCCCTGCATTAAGTGATCATGAAGGGTCTCAGACCTGACCTGACAGCCCCCTTTGTTCAACTTGTAAGTGAGTCCCAAGCTGACTATTTCTCTTTTTACAGATACTTCCTGATCTGCTGAATATTCCTAGCATTGCCTGCTTTGATTTCAGATTTCTAGCAGCTGTATAATTATTTTCGTTAAAGAATTATCTGTCTGTTAAACACTGAAAATGCAAGCCAAGATCTCCAATGACCCCAGGGTCTAAAGCTAGCTGTCCCCACTTAGTGGAAAATTTGGACAAGGACTATTTTATTTTGAGTGTACGTTTTTAAATTGGTCTACAGACCTTGCCAAGTACTTTGCCATGAAATGCTGCCAGTTCAGTATGGCCGGTTCTCTTTCTGTACTTCAGAAAGTGTACCACAGTAGTGCAGATGATTGAGCAGCTATCAGAGACCTGAGTTCAATCCTAACCTGTGGTGCTCTGTGTGTGTTTTTCGTCCTGTGACCACATGGGCATCGCTGGCCGCTCCAGTTGACTTGCACGTCCCAAAGATGTGCGGATTGGTAGGTTGTTTGACCAATGTATATTGTATCTGGAATGTGTGTGGTTGAGGACTGGAATCTAGGGAGTTATGATCAAAATATGGAGAGGTTAAAAGTGGCTCAGGGAAGAATTTGAGCTAACAATGGATGTTTGATAGTGTAGATTTAATGCACTGTTTCTACACACTCCCTCTCTGGCTCTATGACTCCAAGAGGAAAGGGAATACAATATAGAATGAGTTTGGAAATAAAAAATCAAAAAGTATAGGAAGAATGTAATGATTACTTATATTCATTAGAGAACCATTTGCCAGTTTGGCCAAATGCAGTATTTTATGAAATCTGTTATTAACTAAAAAGATGTCTTTCAATTCACCATGAGCTTTCAATCATTTGAATTGTGAAAATTTGATTACATCACTCCCTTGATGTAATCCCTTGTGGGCTATTGTGAATGAAGTACAGTTTAGTACCCCTCCCATTTCAATCAAAAAAGCTTGACTCCCTTTTAAACAATAAAAGACAAACATTTATGAAGATGCAATTTACCATAACAGACTTCAAAGCCAATACGGTTTTACGATGTAGACCAACACATTCCGATTCAGATCAATTCATACACCAAAACACACATTAAAATGTGTTGTTTGTGTTAACAACCAATAAAACCCAAGGATGTGCTGGGGGCGGCCCACAAATGATGTCACACATCCCCATGCCAACATAGCATGTGCACAATGTTCTTCAGAACAACGCAAGCAACGACAGCAACAACAACAGCAAGAAAACAAAACAACAGGAAGACAAGCCCTACCCCCCCCCACCCCCCACGCACACAAACACGTAGGTCTCCAAACCCAGGACAGGCCACCGAAGTCCAGTCCTTGGCCCTGACTCACAGACATTGGGCCTCCAGCCTCCAATCCCTGGTCTGGACTCGCAGACTCACAGATATCAGGCCTCCAGATTTGCTGACCCAAGAGCTTTGAACTTTGGGCCTCGACCTCCAGACTCATTGGTCTTCAGGCTTCAAACTCTGGTTTTGATCCCCAGGACTTTCAAACTCTGGGCTGTGACCTCCAGATTTGAAGGGTCCTTCAATCCCAGGATTCACTGTCCTCTAAGCTTTCTGCCTGTATAAACCTCTGACCTCACTTCTCACCAACCTCAATGGGCCACCGGCCTCGTCCTCAGGGTCCACTGACCACAGGGACTACTGGCATTCGTCCTCACAGCCTGCGACCCAAACCCCAGAGACCGCTGACCTTCAACCACAGAGCATTCTGACTTGTACTCTGATCACTAGCTCCTATCCCTGACTCTCTTTCACTGACACTAACCTCTAACTCCCCCTCATCATTGTCCCTAAACCATAACCTAACCCACGACTCCCTGCACTGTCCCCAAGAATATCCCTACAAATCTGAAAAACATCTATGTTTGAGCCACAGCCTGGGTGGACACTGTAGCTCAGGACCACCTTGAACAGACTTTT